>NC_050465.1:57071790-57324290 GCF_903995425.1 Onychomys torridus | reverse complement strand
CAAGAGTAACCTGGCACTCAAAGATGCTCCAAGGACCCATCATCCCGTGCAGATCAGCTGGCAGAGCCCAACTCACAAATAACAATACTAAATTTTGGAATGTGGTACCATTCCAATAAAAACTTGACTTCAAATAATTAAGTCTAGAAGCCTGTGAATTTTTATTTTGTTCTGTTTTTGAGACAGAGGTACAGGTAGTCTTGATAGTGCCTGGGTGACCTTGAACTCTTGATCTGTGTGTGCCACCAGGCTGTTTTATGTGGTGTTGTAGATTGAACCCAGAACTTCATGAATTCAAAATGATCACTCTACCTACTGAACTATATCCACAGCTCCAAGATATTTGTAAACAGTAAAGAATTCATAACATTTTGCCAAATGCTGGATTGCCTTGGTACCCAGCCAGCACACACTATCCCTGATACTCCAGCACATTTGAGCAGACACACTTGGATCTTTCTGTTATCTGTACCTTCCTTATTCACTGTTTATAAATGGTGAGTTCCTTGACTGAGCTAAACAGGTAAAGGGAAACAAAAGGAGACTAAAAGAGGCTAAAACTCTTGGAGGAGTGTTGAAAGTTTCCCAGTGATGTCGTAGAAGAGAGGAAGAGGACAAAGTCTTTCTCCCTTCCCACCCCCAGCCTTCCAACAATGAGCGCTAAGAAGAAAAGAACCCACAGATGTGGATATGGAAGATAAGACTTCACCAGGGCTTGGTAAAGGCCTCCACAGCGCTTCCAAGCCAGTGCAGTGAAAATTAACCCAAGCATCCAAACATCCAACTTCCAGGACCTGCATTAGCATCCCACTTATAAAATCATGCTGGCCATTTGTGTGGGGAGCAAATGTGTGGAACTCACCTATAACACGCTCATTACAGGCCACAGAGCAGAATGCCTGTCAAGTCTGTCATGAAAACAGTGGGGTAGAAAACTCTTTAGAAGTTCCAGCAAATGAGAGTAAGAAATGGGAGTCAAGAGGTAATCCTGGGAACACTGTATTTTATTTTAGTAAATATATTTACTCAGTATCTAGCCTTGGCATTTTCTCATGCCCTCTGACACCCTCTCCCTGCCCCTCCACCACATACACATTCTCTCATGTTTTCAAATTCTTAATTTTGTTAAGTTAATTTTGTTTGTTACTAAGTTCTATTATTCTGTTTTTGTGTGTTTCTTTCTTTGTTCAGAAGGCATTAAGCCTTTATCTTAAGGAAAACACACACACACACACACACACACACACACACACACACACACACACACACATATACACTCTGAGAAAGCCCGGGAGTGTTAAGTGCTCAAAAACAAGCCTGGATGCTTAAGGGACTGGAAAGCTCCATGCAGGTGGTTCACATGTGCCCACAATGCAAACTAAGACATGATCTGGGCAACAAGATGACCAGGTGGCTGGTTTATGAGCTGGTAATAGTTTTCACCAGCTCTCTGGTTTGACAGCTATAGGAGTTAAGCCCCTCAGAGGCATAGAACCAAGTTGGGGAAGAAGAGAATCAGAAAGCCAGGCAGTACAGTACAGAGAAAGCACAGCAGACTGGTGATGTGGGCCTTAAATCAATGCTCATTTATGCCCCTCCATGGCTTTGTAACTTTAGATAAGCTATATCTATTCTGTGAGCTTTCATTTCTTTGCTCATAAAACTGAGGAAGCAGGGCCTATTTCACAGCACGTGCTGAGGAGCAAACTGGAGGATATTCATGGAGATGATTTGTGTGCTATAAATTGCTTTTCAGTTATTATTCTAACATCTAAGACTCTAAATCTGTGTCAGTTGTGAATCTGAAAAGAAGGTAAACATGAATTGAAGAGTCTCCCCGGCAAGCAGGAAAGATGCAAATTGGCCATCACAAAGCCCACGCTTTAATAGGCCCACTGAAAACAAGCTGGAATGTGATAGGAATCCCTCAGCATGGCTGTCCCTCTCCTCAGGGGTTGGGAGAAGCTGTGTTTTCCCTTTGGTAAGTTAAGAGCACCTTCAGACACCACCACTTCAAACACTATACCCTCGAGGTCCTAAGAATAACAACTTAGCCGGACAGTGGTGGCACACGCCTTTAAATCCCTGCTCTCAGGAGGCAGGAGGATCTCTGTGAGTTCGAGGCCAGCCTGGTCTACAAAGCAAGGTCCAGGGCTGCCAGCACAAAGAAACATTGTCTCAGAAAATAAAAAATAATAAAAGAAAAGAATAATAACTCTGGGCCCATGAGAGCTTCCAGCATTGAACATGTGCACATATCTCCATGCCTCACAATCCCCTTTCCATTCAAGCGAGGCAAGATTTTTTTTTTCTGTTCTATTTATGAGAAAACTGAAGCCCAGTGATCCTAAATAATTCATCAGAAATGCTGCAGTTATTATTAGAGCTAGGAAACAAGCCCATGTACATCTAACCACAAAGATGGTTTTCCATTATGCCAAAATAATGTATTTGTTTCTCTGCCACTAAATGACCAACTGAAAACGTGAACTAAGCTAAATTTTAAATAGTACGTATTCATTGTCTCATGGTTTCTGTGGATTCTAAGTCTGCCTACAGATTAGCTGAGGCCTCTGTTCAGGGTCTCAAGAGACACACATAAGGTATTTATTTGCTTTTGTGTGGTCTCAAAATGCCAGGAGACAGTAAACACTCTCTGGGCCTTCTGAGTGGGTCTTGGTCCTTCAGAATTGGATATTTTCCTGGAGGAGTGATCATTGGGAACATCTTTTATATGATTGGGGAGCAAGTAGGTCACTTGCCCTTCAGAATAACACAAAATCGACTGATTCAGATTGCAATGTATCTGGCATATTCTATTTCCTAGAAGCAACCCTATGTCTATCCCATGCTCAAGGAGAGAATATTCTATAGGATGTAAACACCAGGCCAATATCATGAAGCAGCCTTGCACTGCCTTCTCTGAGCTGTAGCTTTAGGCTAGGAGCAGGAATAGTGGGTCTATTCTGTTGGTCAGTTTCCTCTGGAATTGTGGGTAGCCTATCACTGAGATGCTGGTCTACCCCTGGTGTTGGCAAGAAGGGACTATTCTAGAATCTAGATCTGGAAGAAGAGAGTTTCTCGACTCTGAAAGCACATTATAGTTACCTAGGTAGATTTTGCAAAGTAGGAACACTTTTCCAAGATCCTGTTTTAATTGATAGTGGTGGGATCTGAACATCTCTTTGTGTGTGTTTCTGCCTTTGCCTTTCCCTTTGATTCCTGAGTCCCTACTCCAGTTGAGAATATCTGGCCTAAAACACTGATCTGTAAGGTATAGGGTGCTGGCCCCAGGGTCTCATGAAAGACAATCTAAGGGAATGACAGAAAGAAAAACTTCAAACTTTTAGGAAAAAGAAAAAGAAAAGGCCATGTGGGCTTCTAGTTTGCAGTCGGGTGTATTAAGTAAACATTTCCATCCTCACAAGGAAGAAAAAAAGAACAAACTAAACATCAACAACTCAAACACTTATGGAATGCAGACACCCACAGCTAGGGCCCGTATCAGTAAGGATGGATTGAATATAATTGGAAAATCACTGGAAAGGTGTAGACTTGAGAGGCAAAACCTGTGAGCGGCCCGGTCTCAGGAAGCACCCACATTTGCTTGAATTTTACCTCACCTCTAGACTCTCCCTGTGAAGGTTAAAGACAACTCCTTTCTGGGAAGCAAGAGACTAGAGAAAGTAACCTTTTGAAATAAGCTCACCAACACGTTCTGTCTGCAAGAGATACTATATTACTAGAGCATGGCCAACTGGGGTTTCACCAAGTACCAATCAGAGGAAATGTCTAACTCAGAAAGACCAAACCCTATCAAAAGACCAGAGAGTGTTGCCCAGCTTCTTAGGTTTTAAGACTGTGTTTACAGGGCTCCTAGATGACAGGATTACACATAAAGGCGATGCAAGTTAGAGGCTCCATCTGAAGAGTTTCTGGGAAAGCCTAAAGACAGTGGGGGCAAAAATAAGGATGCTAGAGGAAAATTTAGCCTTGAACAACATAGTTATAGAAAATAGAAAAGAAAGCCCAGCCCAAAGATCTACCTCCTACTTCAAATCCTCTTACCAAATACATTGTGTCAGGCTTTCAATGGAAATTCAAGTCATGCCAAAAGGCAAAACTCTGAACAGACCATGCAACCATCAGAACCAGTCTCAGATATGTCTTTATTAGTGAAGAATGTAAAATAACCATGATTGGTACACTAAAGGTGGACATCGTGCAAGAACTTGGCAGTATAAGGAGAGGAACAGAGACTGTGATACAGGATCTAAAGGATGTTAGAAACCAAAAACAGAGCAACAAAAAGGAAAATGCCTTCGATGGGCTTCGCAGGCTAGATACTGCTAAAGAAAGAATTAGTGAACCTGAACAAATGCCAGTAGAATCTGCTAAAACTGGATGACAAAGAGCAAAACAACAACAACAACAAAAAAAAATGAAAAAGATGCAACAGAATCCCCCAAAACAGTGGGATGGCTGTAGAAGAAGCCACATACATATACAAAGAATACCAGAAGAGAAAATATTTGAAGTAAAGATGGCTGACGGTTTTCCAAATTTAGCAACAGAAAACATATTCCAGACCAAGAAGTTCAAAGTAGGGTAAGTACTGCCATCGTTTGAATACGGAGAATTTCCCACAAGCCCCTGGGTTTCATTGACCCCTTGGTCTGCAGTTGTTGGTGCTGTCGTATGAGGCTGTGGAAGCTTTAACAAGTGGAGTCTTGCTGGAGGAAGTGGGTCATTAGGGGTAGGCCTTGGCGTTTATAGCTAGCCTCACCCCCCCCTACCCTTGTCTCTACTTCTTCATTTACCCACAGACTTAGGCTCCAACCTCCACAGCTGGAGGCAATTGCTGCCATCAAGCCCTTCCCCTCTGTGAGCAGCTGCATCTGCTCACACTGCAAACAAACGTAAACACTTCTTCCCGTCAGTTACTTCTAGTAGGGTATTTAGATACAGTGATGATGAAAGTAACTAATATCAAAACCAAAATCTGTATGCCTAAGTTTATCATATTTGAACTGTAGAACAGCAGAGACGCAGAACAACAAGAAAAAGTGGTCAGGGGCCGGGCGGCGGTGGCGCACGCCTTTAATCCCAGCACTCGGGAGGTAGAGCCAGATGGATCTCTGTGAGTTCGAGGACAGCCTGGGCGACAGAGCGAGCTCCGGGACAGGCACCAAAAATATACCGAGAAACCCCGTCTCGAAAAAAGAAATAAAATAAATAAATAAATAAATAAATAAATAAAAATGAAAAATGATCAAGGAGGATGCTCTTCCTGCAGCACAGTAAGAATAAGACAGATTAGACTTCTGTCAAGAAACCATGCAAGCAGATGAGAATGAAATGTATCAAATGCTAAAAAGGAAAACAGACTCACAATCCCATAGCTCACAGAATTTCCTCCCAAGGAGAAAAGACATAAAAATGAAACTGTCTTCAACAACAAATCTGCAGTATTTGTCACTAGTCAACTTGCCTTGGAGTAAGCGTTGAAAGTTTCTCAGAAAGAAGGAAATTTATATAACTTTGAGTGCCCTGCCAGACCTTACTGCAGTCTTCTTTAAAGAAAGAAAAAAAAAAATCTGCATGGTTATCAGACCCTTCCCTGTGATGCATTCACGTATTACTGGTGGGTTTCTTTAAATTTTTATAGGGGAAATAAAAGAAATAAGAATCTATCTAACTAGGAAATAAATGAAGGAAAGCCAGGCATGGTGGCACAAACCTATAACCCCAGCACTGAGGAGGCAGAGGCAGGTAGATCTCTGTGAGTTCGAGGCCAACCTGGTCTATACAGCATGTTCCAGGCCAGCTAGGGCTGTGGGGTGAGAGCCTGTCAGGTAAAAACAAAAAGTGAAGAAGTAGAAGAGGAAAGAATGGGATGGGAAGGAGGAAGAAGAGAAGGAAGGAAATTAGAAATGGAGAAAAGAGGGGCTACGGTTTTGCTCCCCACAAAGCTGACATTAAAAACCTTGCCTTCTCTGCTTCCTCAAGACGCAGATCCCTGAGGCCTCCAGGATGGCAGTTAACCAAATTCTTCTTCGCCCCTACTTCCAGCTGAGCATGAGCCCACCGACTCCCGACTTCCCCTCCCCACATCGTCCCATGCCAGCAGGAAGTCCACAGACTTGAACCAACACCCATATATCCAAGGAAGTTGGGATGTTCTGTTGGAAGCTCTGCTTCAGTCTGCCCTCCCCTCTCTCCAAACCCTGCCTCTCTGAAAGCCCGCCAAGTGGCGGCTCCTCCCACCCTCCCACCCCCAGCTGCTCAAGACCATGCCTACAGGGTATGTAAGTTCTATAGACCTACTAGGTGATTTCTCTTTCTTCCTTCCCCCAAGATCACCCGAGAGTGCTTTGCGCAGATTCAACCTGGTCTTATTACTTTGTCTTGATCAGGCTTATTGCATCTGTGGAAAAAAACATTACCAAGAATTCAAAACACTAAACAGTACCTATATTGGGATGGGAGACCTTTAGAGTCTACCTTTCCATGATGGGGGCTCCATTTTTGACTGACACCATTATGGAGGGAGGAAGCCCACTGTGTTGAGAACTGACTTGACTCCTCTGGCTCTCTCTTTTCCCCTGCGCCCTTCTGCTCATCTGTCTCACACAATGACTTTGGGGGAACGGGGAGGCTTCTAAGCTGTCTTTTTCAAGTTTTTCACCTATATTCATTTTATGTTTAGCCTATTCCCCCTCCCCATGCGATTTACTTTCTTTTTCCTTGCTTCTCCTGCCTTCTGTTAGCTCCCCTTTGTTCCCTAAAAATTTTACTTCCACGTTCATGGCATATGTATGATTTGGGACATCTTTATAAAAACTAGGGACCAGAAATGGGAGAAAACATACAATCTTTATCTCTCTGAGATTGACTTATTTCTTATTGACTCATATAATTGCCTCTAGTTGCATCCATATTTTCCTGCAAACAGCATGACTTTGTTCTTCTATATGGCTAAAAAAAAAAAAAAAAATCCCATTGTGTATATATAACCATACTTTCCTTATTCATTTCAAGAACAAGTTCTGTTGAGGTGTTGAGGATGTGGACACAAAAGAACCCTTATACAATGTTTGTGGGCATATAAAATAGTACAGCTACTAGGGAAGTAAGTATGGAAGTTTCTCAAAAAATCTAACAATAGATCTTCCACGTGACCCAGTTGTGCTAACTCAACACATCATGGTTGTGCATCAATATTTATTGTAGCACTTTCATAGGAGCTACATTGTGGAACCAACATGTGACGCCTTTGTCAGAGTATATCCTCAGGAACCCTCTCTAGATTTGAATACCTGGGCCTCAGACCTCCCAGCCTCCATAACTGTGAGCCAATCATTCCTGCCTTTCATAAAGTACCCAGTCTCTGCTTCTGTGGCTCAAAATAGATGAAGATAGGAAAACATTACTCTAGTTTGGATCATAAGTCAAACAAACTTACCTAAAAATTGAAACTTACAGAGATAAAAGAGCAAGATCACACTCTTATGACTCACTCCAAACATATTAAAACTTATGATGACACCATGTGGAATATTTCTCAACATTGGTCTAGAAAGCAGTCTTGTTAGTTTTCTTATTGTTCAGTTTTATGGCTATTGAAAGGAATTTCGTGAAGGGACCTCTGAAGGAGATGTGGCAGAAGGCCAAATAATACCCAGAATCTGTAATTCCTCCAGGGTGGGGGGCAGGTATTTTAAGAGCAACTTGAACCCACCCTAAACAGACAGGGACTCAAAACCAACCAGTAAGGAGAAAAAGAATGCAACACAGGTCTCGATGTTCTGCCAGCCAGGTAACAGAAGCAAAGGACCCTACAGATTTCAGATCAGTCAGAAAGGTTAACTGAACTGTTTTCCAGACTTCTAACATATTCCTCAACACACTGCCAGATGGCTTCTGCTCTCTTTGCACCTCCACTGTCTTGCTACCAAACACTCTACAGTCTCTGTGACCTCTTAATTTCAAAATACAAAGAAAATGTCTCAGGGTTTCCAACATACTTTTTGACAACATTTGACTCAAGTCATTAAAATGGTAATCAATTGATACAAATAAGTATGCAGTCCTTGAGATGGGGAGTGTGTATACTCTACAAACTCTGGATTTCCCCCACTTCCCTGTTGGCCCTTTAGTCTCTCTGTTTCTTCTTTTAAAGGGCAGCGTGTGTCTCTCTTAAGGTGTGGTTCAAGACAAATCATATCTTCTACCTGAGATATGACCAAGGGAGACATGCTGGTTAGTTGCTCTTTGTTTGTTTGTTTGTTTTGTTGGGTTTTTGTTGTTGTTGTTGTTGTTGTTGTTTGTCAATGTGACACAAGCTAGGGTTATCTTGGAAGAAGGAATCTCAATGGAGAAGATGCCTCCATCACATTGGCCTGTAGACAAATTGATGGGGCATTTTCCTGATTAGTGATTGGTGTGGGACAGCCCAGCCTGCTGTAGATGGTACTTCCCAGGAGGCAGGAAGTCCTGAGTTATATTTAAAAAAAAAAAAAAAAAGCAAGCTGAGCAAAGACATGGAGAGCAAGCCAGAGAGCAGCAGCATCCCTTCATATCCCGTCATGGTCTGCTTCAGTTCCTACCTCCAGGTTCCTAACTTGGGCTTCTGCTTTGGATTCCCTCAGCGATAGATATAACTGGCAAGCCGAATCAATCCTTTCCTCCACAAGTTGCTTTTAGTTTGGTTATGAGTCTTTTCATGATAAAAATCACACTAAGACAGGAGACATCAGGAGAATACTGTTGCTGGTCTTGTTGCCTTTTCCAATCAACAGACAACTACAGAAAAGGATGTAACAGTTGCCCCCAAAGTTGGCCCAGCAGATCGCAGGCAGAGCATTCCTTATAGAAATAGATCTATGTTTCCTTTCCACAAGGCAAACCCATCTAAGAGTAAGACCTTAATAATGTGTGGTAGGTATTAGAGAACAGAATACACTAACTGCTTGGAAAATGTGTTACATGTCATCGTTTACAAAAAAAAAAAATCCTATTATTTTTTAACAGTTTCTGTCAATAGATTACTACTCCATAGCACTGGAAACTAAAGCTTCTAGCTGGGTATGCACCTGGAATCCTAGCATGAGGAAGGTAGAGGCAAGAGGATCAGAAGCTTGTGGTCTGCCTCTGTTTAGTGCAGTGCTTCTCAACCTGTGGGTCATGACCCTTTGGGGTCACACAACCATTTCACAGGGGTTCTGTATCAGAGACCCTGCATGTCAGATATTTACATTAAGATTTATAGCAGTAGCAAGAGTACAATTATGAAGTAGCAACAAAAATAATTGTATGGTTGGGGTCATCACAACGTGAACTGTATTAAAGGGTCTCAGCAATAGGAAGGTTGAGAACTGCTGATTTAGTGGATTCAGGAATGCCATGCTGTACATGAGACACTGTCTCAAAAAAAAAGAGAAAGAAAGAAAGAGAGAGAGGGAGAGAGAGAGGGAGTGAAGGAGGGAGGGAGGGAGGGAGGGAGGGAGGAAGGGAGGAAGGAAGGAAGGAAGGAAAAAGAGAAAGAGAAAACAAAACACTAAAATTGTTCAAAATTCTCCCGTCTATCTCACACAATTGGTTCATAGAACTTTAGTGCATTTAGCACCGCTCAGGCCAGAGTGTAGTGGGAAGGCTAGGGTAAACCATTGACTCCTAATGACATCTCAGACTCTGATTCATGGCTTTGAGCAAATCGCTCTCTGCTGGGCCTCCTTCCCATCTGTGAAATGGACCTGTTGAATTTCTAACTTTGGTTTAACTCAATCCATCAGCCAGGCCACCTTCCAAATCCTCTAAGTGCCAGTGGCTTTGGAAGTGGCTGTCTCTAGTCCTACCTTTGTAAACCACACCCCCTCTCACTGGGGTCTTGATCTCTCTGAACCCCAGCTCTTCTGAGCTCAGGTTCCATGCCTTAAGTACATCAACATTCCCAACAATGTACCAAGTTTCAACACCGAGAAACTGCATTAACAAACTCTTTAAACTCTTTATAACTCAAATGTCTCATGCAAGTGCACATAAGACACAAGCATATAATTGATGAAGAGTAGTGTAGCACAAATATTAAAAGGGCTTATTAATAAAAACAAACCTGAAGCCAAGTATTAGGGTGAAATGCTGGAAGATCAGAGAAGCAGAACAAGCCACATCTTCCTCACCTCGCCAGTTCCTCAGCTGATCCTGTTTCCTCAGACTTGAAACCTATGAGTCTTCATCCAAATGGGTCTCAGCTGAACTGCTACTCAAAAGCCTAAAAGCTTAACCAGGCCCTAGTTCCTGTTCCTCACGCCTTATATACCTTTCTGCTTTCTGCCATCACTTCCTGGGATTAAAGGCATGTGTCACCGATGCCTGGTTGTTTCCAGTGTGGCTTTGAACTCAGGGAGATCCAGATGGATCTTTGCCTTCAGAATGCTAGGATTAAAGGTTTGTGTGCACCATTTTCTGGCCTCTATATCTAGTGGCAGTTCTGTTCTCTGACCCCAGACAGTTTTATTAGAGTGCACAATATATTGGGGAACATAATATCACCATAGTAGTTCCTGCTACCAACTTCCTGTTGGCTTCCTTTGCATACTAATAAATGCAGTCCAGGAGAAGAATTCCTTAGGAGAGTGGCTTGTCAATAAGCCTCACTTGGGAGCTTAACCTACACTATTACATTGGCTCCAGAGCATAGATTCAATCCTGTTTCGGGGCTCTTCCTTCCACACTGCCTGGGGAACTTCAGCTTACCTCCCTATCCTCCAGCTACCTGTAAACAAACTTCCTTGTCATGACTGCCAGCTCACAACTAATGACATGGAGACTTATTATTATGAATGCTTGGCCTTAGCTTAGGCTTGTTCCTAACTAGTTCTTATAATTTAAATTAATCTATTTTTTAATCTATGTTCTAGCACGTGGTTCATGGCCTCATCTCTCCATATTGCTCATGCGGCTTCCTCTGTGTCTGGCTGGTGACTCTGCCTTCCTCCTTCCCAGAGTTCTCGCTCCACCTGAAAGTCCCGCCTATACCTCCTGTCTAGCTATTGGCCCTGCAGCTTTTTATTATACCCGCCACAGCGGTACATTTTCACACAGTGTACAGGAATATTCCACATCTGCTACTTCTCTGGGGCCCCTTTGTGATATGCTTCACTCCCTCCTCGGCACTCCTGTAAAGTGGAGGTCAGGACTATCTTGCTTCCCACTTAAGCTCTCTTTTGTCAGGCTTCTTTTGCTGAGGTGGGACTGACAGGTCTTAGCATAAGGAGTGATATGGAGATGAAGGCGGTCTCACAGTCCCCAAAGACTGATCTTTGCCCTGCCACACTGAATGCCCAGAGGCTGAAGTATGCGGGGAGTTTATTGTCCCTCTCCACATGCATCTCTATAACAGAGCTGACACTCCAGCCTATTCACACCATTTCGGCAGTTCATACAGGAAGCTAATATGTTTATCTAACTGGATTTACCACCTAGCTTTTTCCCATAAAATCAGCAGCATTTGCAGATGACAGAAAGCAGCAAGCAGGAAGGGCAGAAAACATCCACGTGTCTCAGACTGAGCGAATGAGAAGAGATGGTAACAGGAAGCGAGGGCAGAAGGTAGGAGGTGGTTAGAAATTTGGCTGTCCTCCTGAGGGCAAGGGGAGACACTGAGGGGAAGAGATCCTGTTGTAGGAGGCCAGATGGGCCATGACCAGCAGTGTGAGCTAGGACTTAAATACAGAAGCAAGAAGGTAAAGATCCAAGAGACTTTCAAGGTGAAATCAAAGGACTTGGAGTGGATGAATAGGAAATGGACAGAGAGCTCGAGGGAAGAGTCTGAAGGTACCTGGACTCTGGACTTGAACACAGGGTAGTGCCGTGCCCAGAGAATGGAAGCTATCCAAGAGTACTCTGGGGACACATTGAATTTAAAATGTCAAAATGAGCTGGGTGGTGGTGGCGGCGGTGGCGCACGCCTGTAATCCCAGTAATTGGGAGGCAGAGGCAGGTGGATCTCTGTGAGTTTGAGGCCAGCCTGGTCTACAAAGCGAGTTCCAGGACAGACACCAAAGCTACAAAGAAACCCTGTCTCGAAAAACAAAACAAAAAAATGTCAAAATGAGGGCTGAGGAGATGGTTTCACCGGTAAAAGTGCATACCTCATAAGCATGACCTGTATTTGGTCCTCAGAACTCACGTATATTAAAAAACAAAAAAAAAAAAAAAGCCAGGCATTATGACATATGCTTGTAATCCCAGAGCTAGGGAGGCAGAGACAGGAAGAGCTCTGGGACCCATGGATCAGCCAGCCTAACTGGTGCACTGCAGGCCAATGAGTGGCCTTGTCTCGAAGAAGGTGGTGTTCCTGAGGGTGACAACCTAGGTCGTCCTCTGGCACACCTGCATACAGATGTGAACACAGGAGTACACACACACACACACACACACACACACACACACACACACACACACACACAAATAAAATAAAATAAATATGTGTCCTAGAGAAAATTTCACTAAGCAATCAGGTTTGTGAGGCTGGGGCTCCAAGGACAGAGTTGGCACACTGTTATTCATAGGTGGTACACTGACTACTGGATGCCTCCTACTTGGTGTTACTTGGCGTTTTTAAACCAGCACATGCCATTTCACCCCTAAATCAACTCCAATGTCTGGACCCTTTTTGCTATTATGGCTCCACCTTACAGGGTCGGAATCTGTATCCACAGCAACAAGACACAGTAGTGTACCTAGACTTTTGTTAGCTCTAAATAAACACTCAAGAATACATAGCTGATTAAACCAAGTAATCCATCAGCTCTTATCCCCCTTCCTCCTCCTCTTCTTCCTTCTTCTTTCTCTTTCTCTAGGACCCTCTGTCCCAGTATGACCATCCCTCCCTCTATCCCTCTCCCCTTCTCTCTCTCTCTCTCTCTCTCTCTCCCTCTCTCCCAGCACAAAGGCAAGTCTGTTTAGTTTCCAAGTCTTAGGGTCACGTTTCCTGGTGAACCCATCACCTGGAACCCAAACCTTTGACCTAAAAGCTGCAAAAAGCCGTTCCAACAACTCAAATAGGCACTCCAGAGAGACTGAACAGAACCCCAGAGCCGCTGCTGCATTTTATGGTTTGTTTGGGTGTTTAAAGTTGCACTTGCTTGCTTCAGAATGCAATGCTGGGTAAATTAATTTGCTTCAATGTAAAGTCATGGCTTTCTCCATCATGTAAATACATCCCCACGAAGCCATCCTTTTGCCAATCCCTGGTCTTTGTCCTTCAGGGTTTCCAGGAACTCACCACTCTTCTGCCTCAGGCAACTGGAGTAGAGAGGGAAGTGCTGAGCACAGAGGAATGTGCCTCTGGACCACAGCCTCCCTGGGCTTACAGCTTCATTAATCAATCAGCCAGAAAAGCACGTTTAGCTCTGCTGTCCTGGATACTGTGAAAGGGAATCACAGATGCGCTGCTCTGAAGACTTACAGCCTGAGGCCACTCTGCCGCCTATTTTTGTAAAATACTTCCAAGATTGATGAACAAAATAATTGAACAAAAAAGCAGAAGGTTTGAGAAGAACTCTAGAGTTCTTTTCAGGTCACACGTTTATTCTGTGGCAGCTGAAGTATGAGCAGCGAACTTTCCCTTTCTTTGGTCCTCTGTTACATAAATTTCCCTGACTAGCGGTCTTTTCCAGGGAACAGCCATATAGCATGGAAGGGAAGGAGTTGGCTCCAGATCCTTGCTGGGACTTACACACATGAAAAGAAGGCTTGTCACACACACACACACACACACACACACACACACACACACACACATCAGCTCAACTCAAACTCAAGTGACGGGGGAAATGTACTAGTTAACACAAAAATCTGGGAGAAGCCTGACACGTATTTCTTGACTAGTACATTCATAATTCAGGGTCGGTGTCCTATTTAACATGGCAGCCCCCCAGAGTTGCAGCCTCAGAGCCTTAGCTCTGGTAGACACTCAGTAAAGACCTGATGTTTATGGTCTTTACAATACACGATCTATGTCCTCTTCTTGAACCCACACTGAAACTTGACAAAGCAATGTGTCCAGAGGACCCAGCCAGTATGACCAACCCTTCTGTATTGGCAGAGGATAAAAATTCTTTCCTAAGGGTAGAGACTTTCTCTTGCCAATGTCTCTCATTCTCTATTTATCCTTGATGACTCAACACTTTGCTTTTCTCCAGATGGGATCTGCTTTGATACCCCTGGAGTAAAGGTGAGTGAACCCCTTCCCAACCAAATCACAGGAAAAGAAATTCATTGGCTAAAAAAGGCCTGGCCCACTTAGTGTATTGCCTTCCTCCCCTCCAGACCCTTCTTAAAGCTACAACTAGAGACCACTGTTCTGACACCTTCTGTCTACACCTTCATGGTACCACAGGAAAATCTCGTGAGTAGTCAGTCCCTTCTCACATGACAAGTTCTTTTTCATTCTGGGAACCTGGTCTCTGCCACTGAAAACTAGGGGCTGACTCATCTGAAGACTCAACACAGCTGAGGAAAAGCTCAGTGAAGCTGAAGAGGGGCTGATGGAAAGTAAACAGATAGAAACACAAATGGGGTGAAGACACAGATAAAGGCGGGAAACGAAACAAAATGAAGTCAATCAGAATGAAGCATCCAAGAGCTATAGAGCAAGCTGGAAAGATCCAAGGAGCCAACCAGCCCCACCCACGCCCTAGTTACAGTTAAATTCAAATCCACCCTGAAAACTGCCTTTCAATCTTGATTTCTAGAGCAAACTCCTCAGCTGGTAAATCTAATGTTCTAATAGGGATAACTTTAGGAGCAATTACAATAATGGCCACATGTTAGGATTGTAAGGGCCATCAAAATAGCATGGCCAGACAAAACACAGGACACTCAATTCCATTTGCATTGAAGGTCTATTTGTATAAGCTTATTCTGTATTTGAGATGACTGATACTGTAAAACAGCTCACTGCTGTTTTTGAAATTCAAATTTAACTCAGCATCCATATTTTTACTTGCTAAGCCTACCATACCACCCACTCAAAAGGGAATCCTTTCTGCCCACCCACAATGCCTGTTCCTAGGCAAACTATCACGGTTTGGCTTCTAAGACCTACACAGTGTTAACCTGAGCAATGGGGGCTTTCATGGTGAAGCCCGGGTATACACAACACATCAAAACAGCTCGTGTTTTGATATCACAGTGCAATAGTTCTGAACTAGCTCTTCCTCTTACAAGATGAGACTCTGCTAGGCCCCAAGATCTCAGTGTCTGAGCATGTGAAGGGGTGTTGACAGTCCCCTCCCAAGCTCTCAGATGATTCCTAGCACAGTGCTCAGTGGGAACATGATTTGGACACTGCACAGTGTAATATGCTCGTATGGTGGCATTACTGTAAAGTATAGAAAGAGATGGGAGAGAGCCGCCGTGGACAAGATAATGGCTAGAGCAAGAAAAATCCCCAAGTGACCTCTGCTTCTTCCTTGTCCCTCAATGGCAGTAGCAATACCTGCCATCATGACACCTTCTCATTTTCCACCCAACCTCCAGTTTGTATGTTATCGGTCAATAGTGTTTATTTTTGGACTTTGCCATCCTCTACACACTAGGCGCAACCACGTTCCATTATGTAAGCGCAGCCCAGCTTGGCCCAGCCTATACTCAGGAGGGAGACTGCCAAGGGGGTCATGGGAGGCAGCAGTGATACAAGACCCTGTCCTGGGAGTCAGCCCTGATGCCAGCTGGGTGAGGTAAGTGTCCGTCGGGGGCACCATTCACCTGCTGGCTCCTTGCCTCTCTTTGGCCATGATCCTCACCCAGCAGGCTGCCGAGAATGAGAGTAACTGGAAAAGTGCATTTCCTGTGGCTTCTGGCTAGAGAGCAGTGGCCTGGATACCATACATTGGTAAGAGGATGATAGACACTTGGTGTCCAACCCGGCCCTCCGGGGTTGTTCTGGTCACCTCTTTTGTCTTCAGACTCTGGATCCACGCTCCACTGCAGTGACCCCTTTGGGGGTCAAACAACCCTTTTACAGGGGCCTCCAATGACCGTTGGAAAACACAGATATTTATTATTCATAACAGTAACAAAATTACAGTTATGAAGAAACAGTGAAAATAATGCTATAGCTGGGGGTCACCACAACATGAGGAACTGTATTAAAGGGTCACAGCACTAGGAAGCTTTGAGAACCACTGCTCTACTGCCTTATCTGAGATGCTTGGGGAGCCTCACCTACATAGCTGGTCCAGCCACCACATACTGTCACCCCATTACCAACACCAGCAGCAATCTCAGGTTGAGAAGCAATGAGGCTTTTGTACTTCCCAAATCCAGAAGTGGGAAAAGAAAGAGTAAAAGTCTCACATGAGCAGCAGCAAGCTAACCTGGGCTCTGGCTCTTTAGTTTGTGACAGGGAATGTGCTGTAACCATGATGAAAAGGGTTTGGACTGTGACTTTGCACTCTGTCTTCATGATAGGGAACATGGGTTGAAGACAGTAGGTTAGGTTTGTAGGCAAGATTTTTCTTTGGGGCCACTGGCTCCCAAATAACCACACAGAGACTTATTATTAATTATAAATGATTGGCTGATAGCTTGGGCTTGTTGCTAACTAGCTCTTACATCTTAAATTAACCCATATTTCTTATCTACTTTGTACCATGTGGAAGTACCGTTTTTAACATGGCATGCTCATCTCTGGTTTCTTTTATGTCTTGTTGGTGACTTCCTTTTTTTCTTGAGCTCTCTTTTTTGTCCATAAGTCCCTCCTAACCTCTACCTGCCTAGCTATTGGCCATTTAGCCTTTTATTAAACCAATAAGAAGGCACCTTGGCAAAGACACATCTTCACAGTGTACAAAAAGACATAGGTTACTAAAGGAGATTATGGAGAGCCCTGCCCTCGGACTCCATGGCTCAAATGAAGCAACTTTTAGAAAGAGAGCTCCCAAAAAAAGAAAAGGCATTTGTGAGTTTGTGATTCTTTGACACCAGGAGAGTAAGTCAGAACACATCTGAAAGACTGCTTGGAAAACAAGACATTACAAGAACAACCTCAAGCTCAACAGGTAGGGATCTCTCTCTCCTCCCTTTTTCTCCTCCCCTCTCTCTCCATTCTGTGAGTGTGTGTGTGTACACATAGCAAATATGGGAACCAGAGGCTAACATTGGAATGTCTTCCTCAAATGCTCTTCTCCCTTATTTTTATTTTGTGACATGGTCTCTCTCTTTCTCAGAACCTAGAGCTTACCAGCTCTGAGATCCTCCTGTCTCTGCCCCCTAGCACTGTGGATATAAGTGCATACCATCATGCTCAGCTTTTATGTGGGTACTAGGGATCCAAAGTCTGGTCCTCAAGTTTGTGCCACGAGTAGCCACTGAGCCATCTTCCTAGCTTTAGACACAGAAAACCTTGTGCTCCGTAGGCCTCCAGGCAGTTAATAGGTAATTCATATCGGGCCTCCCAGTCCCATGTGTATGTGACCTAGCACATCAGTCTGACCTCAGTGGTTGTCATATCCATGCCGGTCATTACAGATCTAGGAACCTACCAAGAACTAGATGGCTGAATGTGTAGATACATTCAACTCCCCAGAATCAATGGCTCCAAAAGACAGTTGAGAGAGGAGCAGGTCAGGGGGCCTTTGGAGAAGACATTGATGATCTCCATGGGACATGCCTCTGGAGCTTCTTCTAGAACACTAGCAGTCTGCTCTAGGGCCTGCCCTTCCTGCTCTCTCAGAAATGGCTTCTCTCTGTCCCTCCAAACTAGATCTGATTACACTGGACTTGGAATCATCCAAGCCCTTTTCTGCTGTGAAATGATTTGTTTGGACGCATGTATCAGAGCATGACTGAAGGGTGTCTGAAAGGGTAGGAGGCCAGGTGGGCAACATTGCCCCAGAATGCCCGGCAAGGCGACACTCATATCTATGGACGTCCCTTCTGCTCTTTCCTTCCTGTCTCTCTTCAGAAAGGAAGAGAAGCCAAGAGTATCTCTGGAACCCTGAGAATCAGAGTAGGGAACTGGGCATGTTGAAAGCAGGAAGAACATGGAGAATTCGTGTATGTGAGTGTGGCTTATGCCAGGGACCCCAGTCTAGTCCTCATGTAGCTATCATTACATTTATGGTTGTGAGTGGGTCTTCGAACATCCTGATATTATCTTCTAATTTCATTTCTGAAGCCTGGCTCACTAACTAGGACTAATTTTTTTTTTTTTTTTATCCCATTGGACCCAGAAACATCCTGCCTTTGAATATACAGCACCTGGTTCTCTTCAAAGAAAGCTCTTGAACTCAGAATGGTCCAGACCAGGTTATGAAACAAGAGAGTAGTGGGTAACAACCAGCTCTCCAGAAAGAAAAAAATAGTATACACAAAAATAATTTTGCTGATAGAAGGATTTATGCTGAAAAATGTATTACAAGTCATAAAATATAAATGAGATAAGATTGATTATAGTCTTCATTGTAACCTCCATGGAGCCAATTGCTTCTCACACTGTTTGCTACTTTTTGCCAAATGTGTATCAGTAGGGAGTCTAGGGTTGTGGTTCACCCACGATTTGACCAAGGGCTAATTTACAACCTGTCTGCAAACCCCCTGACATTTTAGCAGGTACAAGCCAAACAGAACTCCTGGGATGAAACAGAAGGTGACTCTAGTATTTGAGTGAGCTGCCCCCTGCCTGCCCTGCTCCCTCCACAAATGAGCAGTGAACCCCCAAGAGCCAGGTCTATGCTTGTTGGGCTACACAGATTCGGCGGCGGCAGCACCATCACAGCCTGGCCAGTCAGCCATCCCTCTGCTCCCTGGATAGAGCCTGCTCTCCTTAATTCACCCTGAGAAGATAGCCAAGCAAGCAGGATCCGATCAAGTAGGGACAGGTGTCCAGAGGGAGTGTGGCCAAGGATGGATGGTGACAAGTGGTGGATGGCCAAAAGCACGCCATAGCAAAGTGAACTAGAGATCTGAGGGAAGAAGTAGCCACGGGGTAGGGAGGGGAGAGGTCAGGGAGGGCCTTCCTGGCAGGGCCATGAGCAAAAGCAGGAAAGAAGGTTGCCTGCTTTAACATTCAGGCCCCACATAGGTCCTTTTGCTCAACAACTATCAACTGTCCCCAGTGTGCAAAGCCCTATTCTAAGTTAAAGACAGTCCCTATGATTATGGAAAGTATAAACAATATCACAAAGGAAGAGATTCAATACATAGCGAACAAGGGCCCCCCCTGGTAGACTTTACTTCAAAGGAAGGAAGCTCTTAATCCCTAGGGATGTTAACCAGGTGATTGACAAAGACAGGCGAGGCAGGCTGAGCAATGAACAACCAGCTTTTCACACAACACTTCTCTCAGGACCCTAGATATGCTCCTGGGTAGGATGCACTAACAGGGCTGCAATGCTAAATATGTTTGCTAGAAGTGGGGGGAGTTGGTGGGGGGTCCCAGGTGAAGACCCAGAGGGCCTGATGGTCTATGGAACCAGCTGTGTAAACAAACACCCCTTCAGAGTCTCCATCATGGAGACCCAAGTAGAAAATATTAGAAGAAAGGGAGATTGTCCAGAATACAGCTGCTCTTGTGGATTGAGCTGATGTTTCTTTGTCCTTCCCTAATCTCCCTGTAGCCACAGACTTCCTCACCCCAACATACACACATACACACAGAGGGAGAGAGGGAGAGAGAGAGAGAGAGAGAGAGAGAGAGAGAGAGAGAGAGAGAGAGACGGAGACAGAAAGTGTCCTGCTGGCTACCTCAGTCTTTCTAAGAACAGAAGAGCCCCCTGGGCTGTGGAGTCATGAATGAGAGGCCTACCAAATATACACACCCTCAGCCACTTGTTCTCTGCAGACCGGGAGGGGAGTACTGGAGCCTCCAGAGAGCTCATAGTGTGATACACACACCACGATCACTTAATAATTATAGAAATGATTAAGTTTCCCAAATGATCCCATGCCATTTTCCACAGGTGGCCTCTTGGGTCCCCAAAGGAGACTTGTCCTCTTCCTGTGTCTCTCCTCTACACTGAAGACTTGTAGAGGGAGATTCACCCAATACTGTACAAGGAAAACAGTGTACACAATCTCTTCTCTTTAACCAATGATAGCTGTCATCATTGTCGGACTTCACTGTGACTTTGGCGGTTAGGGATGCTCTCTTCCCTGAGTTCTGGAGCAGGCAGGCAGGCAGATGGAAGAGGAGACTCAGAGAGAGAAGCCAAGCAAAGGCGTCCAGACAGGTCTGTGTCAGTCTCCTCAAGGTCTAGATGCACGCCTCCTCACAATCCCATCATCCCCTGTCCCAGCCCAACCCCCTCTCACCCCAGGGTGGCTGCCCCAAAGCTAAGGAACTAATGACACTCTTTGTGGTGGTTAGTTTTATTTGTCAGCTTGACACAATCTAGAATCACCATCTAGGGTCTGTGGGGGATTATCTTGATTATGTTGATTGAGGTGGGAAGAGCCACCTACAATTCCTGGCACTATTTCCTGAGCTCGGGAGGAGTCTGGGACTGGATAAAAGGGAAAAGGGTAAGTGAGCAATAAGCATGTGTCATCCTTTACTCTCTGCTCTTGCCTGTGACTGCAAACTCTGGGCATGGGTTGTCACCCGGAATTATAAACTGAAGTAAAGCCTCCCCCCCTCCCCTGCCACCCCGAGTTGCTCTTAGTCAGGGCATTTAATCACAGAAAGGAAAGTAGGGCGCCTCTCTCTGCTCTTTGGCTCTCCTCCTTGGTTTCCTTCACGGCGGACTTGACTAATTTTGATCCAGCCCTGAATGATGACCATTTTCCCGAGGCTAACAAATCCCTTTGACTGATCCTTCATGCCACACAGGCTGAGCCTGGGAGAGACATAAGTCGACCTCCCTGGTAGGCAACATTCCTGGGCATAAGCTCTGGTTCCTGCCACAATACCGGGACAGAACTGTGGGTCCCAGCCCATGCCAAGGGCTTAAGCAAAGGCCAGGAGAAAAATCAACAAGTGCTCTGAAGAGTTCTCCGAATGTTCCTATTTCCACTTCTGCAAGGAGGGGACCCTGCTCTATCAGTTTTCCTACACGTGGCCTTATAATAACAAGCAGGCAGTACCCAAAAGACAGGAAGAATCTTCAATGGTGGCAGACAACTTGCCTCCCTGTAACATGTCAGCCAGCTCCCAGTACCACTGAGAGATGCAAAGACATCTTGTTTTGATGGGCCATATTCCTGGCTTGTCATGGTCCACCCTTTCTTCCTCCAGCAGCTGTCCACGCACGTCCCAGCACAACCTACAGATGACTTTGCTATTGTGATTTTCACAGAAGTCCTACAAAGCCACCACTCACTTTCTTGAGAGTACCCTTGCTCACGGTTGATTAGGAAGGAGCAAGCCCAACCAATGACAGGTTGTTTCTGGAGAAGAGACGTGGTAGATGGGGCCCCACGGGTAGAGAAAGGGTCCAGCTCGACAGGCAGCTCCATTTCTGGCCACGACACCATCAGCAAACTTCCCTGGAGCCAGGCTGTCCAGGCGGACTGATTAGGCCAATTGACTCTTTATCTGGGTGCAGCCGATAAGGCTGCAGCCCCAAAGGGGTGACAGATGGGGCTAGTGAAAAGAAGATGTAAGAAACACTGCAGTTTGTGGAGAGGTGGTGGGAATCAAGTTCTCTCAAGAGCCTCTTTGTAAGTTCCGAGCGGGTTTTGTCAAGACGGGGCGCTGGGCCTCCTAATGTGCTGCACCCACAAACTTAGGTTGTACCCTTCCAGCTCTGGCTGAGCCCTAGATGAGCTGTATATCTTCACGTCAGAGAGAGGTGAAGATCTGCAAGTCTGACAGGTTTCTCCACGACATGCATGCTGTTAGCCCAGGCACACTGTGACCCACTGTCACGGCCTTCGTCCAAACTTAGTGTGTCCATCTGCACACAGCTGGCCCCTAGCTGCTCCTCAGGCCCTCCTTCACCCCCACCCTGCTAAGAAAATAGACTCCAGCACAGGAGTGGCAGCTGTCCCTCCCCCATAGTCTAGGGTGGAACAGCTCTGAGGCAGGAGACTGACTGCACTCTACTTCCCTTGGTTGTACCATAAGGAAGTCCCAAACCTTCAACCCATTCATATCAGAAACTTAAGTACCTGGACAAAGACATCACTCTCTGTTAACTTTCCCCACTTTCTACTTCTGTATGCCCTTCTTTGGATGTAAGACCTGAGCAGAATCCTAGTTACATGGACTAAGGTGTTTGGTCAGTTTTTAGTACTAAAGCCTCTCACATACTAAGCAAGTGTCCTGTCACTGAGCTATGTCTCTTACACACTTGTATTTTTTTTAATGTGTGTGTGTGTGTGTGTGTGTGTGTGTGTGTGTGTGTGTGTGTGTATGGGGAGACCAGAGAACAATGGTGGGTATCATTCTCGGGGATGTCATCTATCACCTGGTCTCTCATTGGCCTGGAGCTCCCCAATTAGGTTAGACTGGCTGACAGTGACCCCTAGACATCATCCTGTCTCTAACTCCCCAGGGCCAATATTATAAGCACATATCACCAGGTCTGGCTAATTTTGTGGGTGCTGGGGATCAAAATCAAGTCTTCTTGTTTATAAAGCAAGTACTTTATCGACTGAGTAGCTTCTCACACCTCTTCTTACTTTTTATGTTGGCGCGGGGTCTCACTAAGTTGCCCAGGCAGGTTTTAAACCTTGCAATCCTCCTGTCTCAACCTCCTCATCCCAAGTAACCACCATATCCATACTTCCCCATTACAACAAGCCTTTGCCACCAAACCAAGTGCTACTACTTTCCCGGAGAGACTCTGCTGATCCCTGAGGTAATCCATTCTGTTCTCTGATATAATGAGATGTGGTCAGAAGAATTACCCACAGAGAAGAGGAGGTATCTAGACAAAGGAGATACAATACAGGAAACCACAGGCTGCAGCCTGGGTTAGAAATCAAAGATTTCCCTGGGAACATTGAAAATGCAAGTTCCAGAGCCTGGAATCCCTCAGCATGTAGAGAAACCTGTGCAGGAGGGGAAGCCTGGGCAAGAGGAGAAGCCAAGGCCAGGGGAGGAGCCTCTACAGGGGAAGCCCAGGCCTGCTGAGCTCCTGCAAGAGAGACTTGGGCCAGGAAGACAGAGGATAGCCCATTGGGGCAGCCCTTGTAAGGAGCTAGGCCTGCAGGGTAGGACCCACAGGGGCCAGCTTGGCTTGCCAGGTTTCTACTAGGTAATCAGACACAGCCTTCAAGGACACCAACCCATGGGGGCAGGCAAGCATAAAGATATACAAAGGGATTCAGAGGATTTGGTTACCAAGTTGCACCAGCCATTTCCTGGAATCCAATGGGAGTGAGTTCTGAGAATCTGAGGGGGTGGGGGAGCACAGCCGGGAGGGAGAAGCCAGGCAACTGTGGAAAGGGGATGAGCTTTCCTCTCAGGTCAAGCAGGGCTAATAGGCCAGGCTTCTGGAGGCAGGAAGGCCTCAGAGCACCTTTCTCCCCAGCTGGCAGTATTTCTGTACCTCAGTAGCAGCTCCACATCTTCCCAAGATCTGTTTCCCGGTTCAGTCAGCTCCTGGTAAGCTGTAAAGTGTGTGAACCCCCCACACAACACCACTGTCATACACACACCTGCCCTCCCCCGCCATGCGACGAGAAGATATTTTCTTCTCCTCCCACAGTCTTCCTCCTCCCTTGTCCCTCATGTCTTCAGCCCCGTTGTTGCCTCCTCTCCTTCAGCGTGTCTTGCCCCTTTGTGTTTCTCCATCCACTTTTGGAAGTGTCTTCCAGTCTTCCGTTCCTTGTGTTGTTCCATATCCAATAGCTAACCCTCCCGAGAATAAACATAGGGCCTAGACCATCCACACTGGGCAAACAGGGTTTGGAGCAGTCACAGTGGGTTCTTCACTTCTTGCAAGAGTGTTGGTAGGAGCATGCGTGTTCACTGCCTCTCTGGGTCTCCCAGTGCTCCTTGAGAAAGGAACATGCCCATTCTCCCTGCAAAGTGGTTCCCCCCCCCCCAAACCCCACCCCCACTCCCGTCCTCATACAGAGCTGAACAGTCCAGACTTTCCAAGTTGACACTGCCCACACCACACACTGCCTTTACCTGTTTCCATTCCTCCTTCATTCATCTGCCAGGAAGATGAAGACCACTTTGTCTATACCTTGATGGTAGCTGCACCTGTCGACTTTAAAAACACCAAGTTACAGGATGAGACAAGACAGCTCCAGTTGCTACTCCAGCAGGTTCCTTGAGGCAGGACAAATGTTTTTGATAGTGTGTAACAAGGCCACCATGACCACACTTTCCAAACCAACAATTTACAGTTGAGAACATCCCGGAAAATCTGTTGTGTAGAGACACTGCATGCACAGCCCTAGGCTTGGTCTAGTAGAGACATGAATGGTTCAAGCTAGATACATCTGGTTGCATTAGTGGAAATCAAAGTGGTAAAGGGTAGGAGACTGAAGGGGCTGGGAAAGGAAATATGTGCAATCCTTCCAGAAGCTCTGTCATGACGCAATCACTGTCTGTCTGTCTTCCTGTCACCAGCTGCACAGTTAACAGAAAAGAAACCAAGTTATTGCCTCTTCCATGAAGAGCCTAGACACAGGACACCATCTGAGGTTCATCTGCCGCTAGTAAAAGCAAGCTCGGCCCCTAACTGGAACATATAGCTGTCTCACTGTGTGTTCTTCCTCAGACTGCTGTGTGACGAACACTGCCTGAGTCAGACACTGTGATGGCTAACCTTCTCTTTCAACTTGACTATGTCTGGAGCCAACTAAAATCCCAAGCGGCCAGGCACTCCTGGGAGGGATTTTCTTAGATTATTTGTAGCAGGAGACCCATCCTAAATCTGGGTAGCACCTTGTACTGGCAGCCCAAATAAAAGGACACAGAAGAAGGAAACTGCCTTTTGCCAGCTTGCCTTCACGCTGGCTGACAGTTCTTCCAGCCTACTGCTGTAGCATATTCCTTCTCCAAAACTAGAGCGACTTCTTCAGGTTTCCCATGTAGACTGTGGAGAAGCACCTCCCCAGGAATCCTCCAGCACTCCAGCACCTGCCTGGAACTGCTGAGACATCCATCCAGCCTTCTCGACTGAACAACTACTGGATTCTAAGTGTAAGGCAGCCATTGAAGGACTACTCAGACCTCATCCTGTAAGCCAGTCTAATAAATCCCCCTGATATATGGTGCCTTGGTTTCTGTCCAGGTTTTTTTTTTTTTTTTTCTGTTGCTGTGATAAATACCACAGCCAAATGCTGTGGGATGTTTTTGTTTTGGATGCTGTGAATATGTGTTGCTCTGATTGGTTGATAAATAAAACACTGATTGGCCAGTAGCCAGGCAGGAAGTATAGGTGGGACAAGCAGACGAGGAGAATTCTGGGTGGAGAAAGGCTGAGTCGGGAGATGCCAGCCCTCCATCCAGGGAGCAGCATGTAATGGCACACAGGTAAAGCCATGGAAAATATGGCAACATATAGATTAACAGAAATGGGCTGGGTTTAAGTGCAAGAGCTAGTCAGTAGTAAGCCTGAGCTAATGGCTGAGCAGTTTTAATTACTATAAACTTCTGTGTGTTTACTTGGGTCTGAGTGACTACAGACCAGGCAGGACACAGGAAAAATTCAGCTACAGCCAAAAGCAACTTGAGGTAGAAAAGGTTTCTCTCATATAATACCTGAAGATCACAACTCATCATTGAGGAAAGTCAGAACAAGAACTCAACTGAAACAGAGACAAAAACCATGGAGAGAAGTTACTGACTGGCGTTCTCAGATAGCTTTCCTGTACAGTAGAGGCCTACCTGCCTAGGGTGGTGCCCCCATAGTAGCCTGGGCCCTCCTACTTCAGATAGCACTCAAGACAATGTCCACAGGCCAATCTGCTATAGGCAATACAGCTGGGACTCCCCCTTCTCATTCCTGCACAATGAAAACTAGGCAGGACAGCTTCCAGTGTAATTGTCTCTCTTCAAAGCAGCCTTGTGAGACTGTCATCATCTTCCCTGTGACAAGTTTTCTAGTCTAAGGTCCCTGCCCGTTTGTCGAGCTCTAACTCCTAGGAGAAACATCTACCTCCTAGGAGAAATGTATGCAGTGTGTGTATGTGTGTGCATGCGTGCGTGCGTGCGTGCGTGCGTGTGTGCGTGCGTGCGTGTGTGTGTGTGCGTGTGTGTGTGTTTTACCTGGATCAAAACTAGGGCTTTTTGCAAGCGAGTCAAATGTTCTACCATTGAGCTATAGGCACAGCTCTTCCTGTGAGAGATTTTCTGACTCTTTCTTGGTTTTACTGATGTTTCCCTGCCCTGAGCTTCTGAAACATCTACTGACTGAATCAGCCACCTGGCTCTTGCAACCTCTTAGTCTGTATTGTGACTTCCACATATCTACAAAGCAGAAACCACCAGGATTCTATGCGGAAGCCCCATGTCCCTTTGGGGCAGGGGGGGGGGGTCCTCTTCAAATGCTGGTTTTGTGTGCTTTTTCTCCCACAGGCTCATGATGCCCGACTCTTGTTTAGAAAGCTACTTCCGGCAGGCTTGAGCCAGTTTCAGTGTGTCTAATAAGCAAAGGCTTAATGTGCCTGGTACTACAGACCCCTAGTTTTCTTATCCCAGGGAGAAAGAAATCATTCCAGCTATTGCCACACAGGTCTTCTTGAACTTTTTCACTTGGCCCTTTTCACCCAAGAAGTTTTTACATGATCCCACCTATACAGGCATATAAAATATGGACACAGGGACTAGAAATATGGCTTAGTGGGTAAAGATGTGTTGACCAGACTTGATGAGTTAAATTTAATCCCCAGAACCCACAGTGGAAGGTGAGAACTGGCTCCCAAAAGTTATCCATATAGGCACACAGATGAACTCATATAAACACCATACATACACACATACACACAAAATAATAATTATTATTATGAGTAAAAGGACATATATAAGTCAAACATTTGTTTATAATCAAAACTATAAATCTTTGTTGTGATATAATTTTACCACTTATTAAAGAAGGAAACAAATTAGATTACTAAAAAGATATACTTACTTTTAAACAAGCAATTAAATCTGTGATATTTGATACAGTAGGAGGTAGAACATATTCATCATTTTTCAGAGTTCATTGATACATTGATACTTTATGATTGTCAATACCAAGAGTGTAGCTTCACATAAATACATATTATAAAGTGGCAGAAGTGTGTTTAGGGCCATTTTTTAAATTTACTGAAAATTCTATCTTAATCCCCAGACAGCATACACCTCATAAATTTTTATGGAACAAGTCAGCAACTTTAAAAACAAAATATTCTGACCCAATACAACCCAAAGATATGCTGATTTGATTTGTGCTAGAGAGTGAAACTATTAATAGGAAAATACCAAAAGAAAAGTCTGTCTTCAGTAAGTAGGTCATTGTATCTCTAAGATGAAAAAAAATGTATAGAGTAAGAAGAGCACTGCCGTTCATAACATTCAAGAGTCTCGGATCTGAGCTGATGTGTGCCAGGCAGCATTCACTAGAGTTGTGTGATGAAAGATGATATGTGCAGGGCAGAGCACACATATCACATGTTAAGAAGTTGAACTGAGCCAGGCAGTGGTGGCGCATGCCTTTAATCCCAGCACTCAGGAGGTAGAGGCAGGCGGATCTCTGTGAGTTTGAGGCCAGCCTGGCTACAGAGTGAGATCCAGGAAAGGCACAAAACTACACAGAGGAACCCTGTCTCAAAAAAAAAAAAAAAAAAAAAAAACGAAGAAGAAGAAGAAGAAGAAGAAGAAGAAGAAGTTGGACTAAAGTGAAGTTGAGTGATACAATATGAACACTGCCAAAACCTCTTTGGATTCATTGTATACTTGACTCAGGATTAGTTTTTGGTCATTACATTAAGGATAATTTGGGTACAAGTACCGTAGACATGTTTTCTTAATCCCATATTCTGCTAGCCACCAGGATTCTAGAAACCACAAGCCTGTCCAAACCTTGAAAATCCTGCTCTCTGATCCATGTATCCTATGACCCAGTATCTCAGTGGTGTGGAAATCTGTAACTCTATGCATACACCCCCATGGAAATGTGCTGATGCTATCACTGAGTAGCCCAACAGCTCCTGCTGCTGTTCAGGAGGAATGGCCTGTCTAGACAGTGTAGGGACCAGCCAGGCTGGAAATCAGAAGTCCACCTGACTTGTCCACGAAGACAAGAAAAAACCTTTGACTATCTCTAGTGGGAAGCCTCAGAGGAAACATATATGTCTGAGTTCATTTTAAAGTTGAGAATTATTTGTTTCTCTTCTCCACATTTCAGATGATAATGGGCTCCTGGGGTGGGGGTCAGAATGAACAAGCTCTGTGTCAAAGCAAAAAGTTTGACAGGGTGCTGGGAAATTCTGGTGTACGTTCATTTCGTCTCTCACCCGAGTGCTAATCAAACATTGTGGTCTGTGGGCTGGGGAGATGAGCCCATAGGTAAAGTGCTTGTCACAGAAACATGAAGACCTGAGTTCAAATCCCCGGTGCCTATGTGCTGTATGGGTATGATACAGTAAGACAGGAAGTAGGAAGAGAGGAGACTCCCAGGATGCTCACAGGTAACAGTGAACAACAAACAGACCTTGTCTCAAATAAGATGAGAGGTGAGGAAAGACCCATGAGTTTGTCCTTTGACCTCTACACATGTACCCCCTCAACCACACATATACAGATCAGAAAAAGAAAGTCATAGTTCGTGCTCACTAATTTAAAGCCTAAACTAAAGTTTGGATTCTCCCAGTCTTCATATTTTCCTCTTTTATGTGATCTACATTTAATTTCCTTCTCTGAACATTTATTTAATTCCTGGGAAAGAAAGAACAAAGGAAAAGTCAAGGCCTCCAACTCAATTTATCAATAACTCGCGTAAGCTTTTCTCTTGTCAGAGTTTCTCCGAAGCATTCAGTAACTTGAAATTCCAAGAGCCCTGTATTTATTTGAGTCATCTTCACACATATAATCATGAGCATTGGAATACAGAATACCTAACACCCCAGTTATTATGTGAATACACAGAAGGTAGGGGTGTAATGATGTGAGGATCAATTTAGAACCTTTGAAAGCTCAGTTAAATAGCCCCCAAATGGGACTCTTTTCAAAGCACCTCTTGTAATAGTCCTCCTTATTCGTGGGAAGCTCATTCCAAGACCGTGAGTGGGTGCCTGAAATCACACTTAGTGCCAAACCCTCTCTAACACCTAGAGCCTTCCCCTTTGCATTCCTGGATTCTCTTCAGTACAACTAAATTGCCGCCATCCCTACACTTGCATTCCCTGACCATAAGGATTCTTTGAACACAGCAATATCACCACAGTGCTTTGATAGTCCCGTTAAGTGCCTGGCAGGGCAGCTGGGGCCATGCACAGTGCAGACATTGTGGATAAAGAGATGACTTGTGTCTCAGTCCAGAGGGAACAAAAAGATGGACTACACAACACTTGGAACAATGCACAATTTAATATGAAAGGACTGTTTATGTCTAAAAATCCTCTACTTAATGGTTTCATATCATAGTTGACTATGGACAAATAAAATCATGAAAAGCAAAAAAAAAAAAAAAAAAAAGCAAGTGAAGGCTGTGTATTGTGTGTGCACTCACATCTATGTTGGTGGACACATGCTCTTTGTAGAATTCAGAGAAGACAGGAGATGATGAAAAGTGAATGCCAAGCATCTCCTCCTAGTTAAGAACAATGCTGCCTTAATCTGCCTCCACTATGTTAAAAACACTCTAACCAATAAATTTGACAACCTCTCTTAGTCATACCCTCTCAGGTCATTGCCAGAGTTCACCTTTAATGGTCTCTCACAATGCTGATGGGACTTGAGGTCAATAAGAACTTTATGTGGAGCAATTTAGTTGAGAGATGTGGGAGGGAGGGGAAGTCCTCTTTGACCTAGTCTTTCTGCTTCAACAGATAGCTCATATGGCCTAGTTTTTAAAACAATAGTAGACTAAGGTAGAAGTCCTTGTGTGTATTCTAATAAAAAAACAAATTATTGGAAACACACTAACATATCAGGTGTTGGCTAATAAATTGTGTAAATACAAATCATAGGATACTACAGTGTGCAGAGAAACAGACAGACAGACAGACAGAGACAGATTTTTTTAACAACAAAAAAATCCATTTATTTTTGTGAAGTGTGCATGGTCAATCTCTGTGCATACATACAGTCTTGGGACAAGTGTTGGTGGATCTCCTTCTCGGTGCCTGCTTCATTTGGGCACTAGTAGGGTATCACCTACAGAAGCAAGTGCTTCAAGAGGCCACAGCTCTTAGCCTGGCATCACTCCCTCCAGAAGACGCCATGGAGACAGGGAGTGAGATCTGATTTTTTGTTTGTTCTGGTTTTTTTTGTTTTTGTTTTAGAAAGAGATCTAAATGATGCACATTCATCTCAGTTTTGATTGAGGACATAAAGAAATGGGGTGGGGGAGTAACAGCCAAAGGCAAAGCATCCTGCCTATTGAAGGTGCTGGGCAGCAGGAAGGAGGCAATTAACACTCCCAGGTGAGGCTTTCCAGAACAGATGGAATCATGAGTAAATGTTCCAATCTCTGCATATTCTTCAGAACTCATGAACGTGTAGCCAGCAGGACTGAACCCCAGCATCTGAAGCAGTAACCAGCTCAGTAACATATTCTTGTTCTCTCCTTTTTCTCTACCACACACCCTCTCCCATTCCCTCCTTCTTGCAATCTACTTCCCATTAAGAAGCCTGAACTCACATCCTTACCTTAAGCTCTACTGGAAGGTGAGAGAACATTAAATCACTCCCAAAACATAATATCCCCTTGAGCACAGGCTATTGGGCATCACAGATTGAGAAAGCTGAGTAAAAAGAGCTTTGATTCCATCCCTCAGTATAAGCAAGAAAACACAAAAGGGAACTGTGGTTCTCTCCTTGGGACTGGAGGGAATGGCTATAAACTGGGGATGAATATAAACTGATTAACATCTGCTGTCACTATTGCCAAACACTGGGAGCACCCTTGGAGGTCAAACCTGGTCCTGGTCCTCCAGGAACCCACAATGCTAGAAAGACCCCACACACACAAAGCCAGAACCCACTGAAGGCATCTCTTCTACCCTACACAATTTTCTTGCTGTTCCAACTAATTCAAAATGGATCAGGCTTTAGCGACCACAGCATTACATGATGCACCAGGGTGTAATTATGAATACCGGGAATGGGAGGACTACAGTTTGTCACCAGCGTCATAAACCCAAGCCACACCCACATTGACAGGGGTCTCTTCTCCTTGGTTGTAACTCCTAGAACTTTCTTTATGGCTTTCAAATTGTGCCCCAAATAAAGTGGTCTCCTAAGGTATGGAGGTCTGCAAAGGAGCTCCAAGGGAAGATGGTTGTTTTGTCCACACTACAGGTTCTCACCCAGAACTTCAAACTCACCTCTAACCGGTTGTTAGATGTCTACAAACATGACTCAGGACCAGCAGAGACAATGGGACCAGCCACCTAGATTTAAGACAGCAGTTATAAAGTCCTCACAGGCCGGCAAGGCTGTGTAAGTACTATGGGCAGGCGTATGTGGAGACAATGGCTCCAAGAAGTGAGGATCTGGTGTTGACAGACATGGCAATTTTCTTAAAGCCAAAAGTTTAAATTCACCATAAAAACACCTACTTCTTTCATGATAGCAACTAGCTTAAATGACTTTCGCTTACCCTGTCTTGGTCTATGTGGTACAACAGAGAAGACGTTTGTCCTTTAAGCCCCTAGATAGGAGTGTTTCAACAACGAAATTGTTGTAACTGAAGATATATTGAAAGCCCATAGAACTGCTCAATTATAAAGTATTGAAAAAGCATAAAAACAAAGATTTTAAGGAATGAATTCTAGATAGACATGAGGGACTCAACTTCATGAGTTCCTAGTGTTTAATTTGGGGCCAGCTGCATCATCTGACATGATGAGGTACACAGGATCATGTGACTGTAATGTTATGGCCAGTATTGCATCACACAAGGCCTCACCCTATAAATAGTCTATTGGCTGTCTTCTACCTCTCATTGGCTTAACTGCCTGAGAAACAACTGGTTTGGATGTGTAGGTTCCATGCCCTAACCCCACCCCACCTTTAACCATCTCTGCTCCCACACAAATGACAGTGTTAACAAACAAACAAAAAAGTAGCAGGAGCCCACTGTACAGAGATCCAAAAAGAGGATCTTCAAAGGAAAAGGAACAAGTTACCACAAACACTTCATGGACTTCTTGGGGAAAATGAAGCAAACACTGACATAAGATTATGAAAAACAAAGAATTCAGCCTCCCAGGAGCTAGAGGTCCAGGGATGGGGACACAGGTGAAGGGTGTCTTCAGCCCCCTTTCTGATCACGTGTTTTTTCTTTTCCTAACATATTTTGACCATGTTCTTTCCCCTCCCCCAACTTCTCCCAGGTTATCCCCACCCACTACTCACCTAACTTCATGCTGTTACAAAACAAAAACTATCAAAACAAAGCAGCTTTGCCCTCTCCCTGAGGTTTCTATGCCAGTCAGTGTACGTATGGCTATCACTACCTACCACGAGATAAGTCTGTCAAAAATCAGTACAGCCTACTGCCACAAGACAGGCTGGTTTCCTATAGTGTAACTCCAATACCCTGTACTTCAATACTCTCTATTAGGCCTAGAGATTCTAGCATAAAAACTTCAAACAATACTCTACCATCTCTCTTCAACCTCATGTTAAGACCAAATACAGCCAGGCGTCGTGGTGCGTGCCTTTAATCCCAGCACTCGGGAGGCAGAGGCAGGCGGATCTCTGTGAGTTTGAGGCCAGCCTGGGTCCACCTAAGTTGGCTGAGATCCAGGGAAAGCTCCTATCTAGCCCTTTTCCGGTTTCTATACCTCTCATGGCCTAAGGAAGAGATGAAAAGCTGGTTCTGAGACCCCACAAAAACAGATTAACTTTGACCTTGTTGGTATGGGGGGAGGGTTGAAGGTATGTGTCTGTACATGTATGCACGTGTGCATGGTGAGGCACAAGTATGTGGGGGTATGGAGGCCTGTCTCACCATCTTGGTCTGACTCTCAAGTTCGAAATTACCTTTGGGCTACCACACCTACTCATCTTTTTACATGAGTTCTAGGAACCCAAACTTTTCTCCTTGTGCTTATATAGCAAGCACTTTACCCACTGAACTATCTCCCCAAATCCTCCTGCTTGTTTTTCAGAACCACATTGATGACCTCCAGAAGATACTCTGCTTAGATATTCGATCCCCACCATATATTAGACCTGGGGCACACTATGAGAAGTTTAGGAATGTTGCCCTTGGCTGCCTGTGTTCTGAACAGGCATATACTTTTGTAACTCCACTGTACCATTGCTCTAGCTCATACTTCTACTGGGCTAGTGTTGGAACAACCTGGTTTCTTCTGAGAAAAACATACTTCTCCATTGCTGCCAAAAGATGTATAAGCTAATGGCAGCAGCAAACCAGCCAGTGTCTCTCCCAGATTAGAGAAGTTATCACTAGAGCCAGAAAGCAGCTCAATGTATCCCAAACCAAAGCTCAACCATGAATTTCATTAGCAATCTCTCAAACAGGAAAAATGTGGCATATTTCCTCTGACTCAATCTACCACACTCCACTATCTTATTACATTAAAAAAAAAAAAAAGCTGGGGTACTCCAGGGACCACAAATTACTCCTTAGCTAAGTAATTACACTCAAAACACCTTTTTATTTTCAGAGAAAGATGATTTATTTAGAGATCCTGGGGTGGAGAGGCAAGCTCAATGATGATTATGGTGGCCTTGGGCCTGCAGCAGGAGGCATTGTCCTTTGAGTCAACCACGGGAACAAATGTGACTTGGTACTGCATGGAATCAAGCAGTTTCTTCAGCCAAAGCATGTGTGACTCACTATGGATAAAAAATGAAAAGCTGTGAGGGAACACTTCAAAGCTTTGTGTTCAGCTGTGCATGCCTTTAATCCCAGAACTGGGGAGGCAGAGGTAGGCAGATCTCTGGGAGTTTGAGGCCAGCCTGGGCTACAGAGTGAGTTCGAGGAAAGGTGCAAAGCTACACAGAGAAACCCTGTTTAAAAAAACCAAAAACCAAACAAACAAACAACAACCAAACAAAAACAAACAAAAAAAGTTTTGTGTTCTTCACATAGGGACCTTCCCAACTCTGTTACCTGAAATGCCATCAAAGGCAAGGTTTCAAAGTATTTGGGAGCCCACTTTCAAAGAGGTAGGTCCAGTAATAACATCAGTGTCTCCTACAGGTGGACCAGACCAGAGGGAAGCTATATACCCCAAAGAAGGGCATGTGGGAAAAACAGCTAAGGAAGAATTTGGGAAGCTGTATGACAAGCTACACTTTATGCTCTAATGGATGTCTAACCTTTTAATGTTGTGATACGACATTGTTTCAACCAATGTGTTTTGGTTATAGCTACCATGGGATGCATAGTCTGGGCATGCCCACTTTAGATGAAAATGTACTGTTTTAGAAAATTGGCCAAGGTAAAATGGTAATTACTCAGTTTTGAGAGTCCCCTTTGAAATCAGAAAGTGACATCAGTACCTTAGGCCTTTGTTCCTTTTCTGGTGTGATTTCTTTGCCCTGTGTCTCTGTGGAAAATCCTTCATGCAACATGTTGGACACCAACATTGGTAGGCTTTTGCCATCTTCTCACAGTCCCCAACTCTGGTCAGCAGCAAGGTTCTGGTTGAGATAGCCTCTGGCTGCTCTCCCCATTATCCCTCTCCCTCACCCCAAGTCCATCTCCAAAGCAGTCCAGCCATCCCCCCTTTATAAGTGACTGTGACATGGGCCCTCTCAGTCAGAGGTCCTGATGACTGGGGATGCTTTGTCACAATGGCTGGAAGGCAACATGAGAGTTTGCTTGGGTGTTGCAAGAATACTGAGATATTTTGATAAAGCCAAGCAAATCCTTTTGAAAAAATCCTTACGTTGACTTGATACTCATCAGTACAGCACGTAAGAGCTTTGTATGTTGATGCAAACCAACTAAAATTCCCTGGGCCTTTCAAGTCCAAGTCTGGCATTTTTAATAAGCATGTGCTATTGGTTTCATTGTCTTAATTCTAGAAATCTCTTGAGCGTGGACCTGGAAAATATAGAATTTGTAAAAATTACTCTCTTGAGGTCTAATTGGCATACAAGTTACAGTATTCCCAGGACACAATCTGAGAAGTTTTGACAGTGGTATATGCCCAATGACTATACTGCCACATATGAAGGTTATAAATGCATCCACTGCTCCTGGGAGCTCCCTGGACCTCCATGCTGCCTCCCCTCTCCTTCTCCACTCCCTCTCCAACAATGTGGTAGTTTATTAAAAATGTATTACCCCTGGTTCTTGCCTCCCAAGAACCCCACAGAGATGCAACTTCAACCTCAAGTCCAATGTCTCAGAAGTCATGTATCAACTAAAACATCTAGGCAGAACCTAGTATATATGAAATGTGACCAAAAGATACCTTTTTAGAGTTCATGTGATGATGTAGCCATAATGTGTGGGATCTTTAGGTTTTGGAGGACATAACAGGAATTTAATAAGAACCACTGATTTTTTTCAGGAACACATTCTTATTCACTCTTCACTTATTAAATACTCAATTTGGCTATGGAAGTGGAGGTTGTTTGAAGGGGAGAATAAAAAGTCTGGCTTGAGAGGGAGGCTGGAGGTGGAAGAGAGGGGTAGGAATGGAAACGTGGAGAATATGAACTACATCTGTTAGGAAGGTTTCCTGAACTTTTTCAACCAAAGAGACTACAATTAGCCATGTTTGCAGGAAGTTTCACTGGGCGGTACTGGAAGGGAAAAAAAACTTAACCAGCCTCTTATAACAATGCATCTGAAGGTAGCAAGGATTCTTTACATGGGCAATCATTTATTTTCATATAAGTGGGGGAATCACAAATGCAGGTTCAATAACTACAAGCAAGAAAAAGTGAAAGTCCCAGAATGGGCCAGAGGCCAAGCCTAGTAACATAGGAGTTTGATGGTGTTAACCTTTAAATCATCTTTAAACCCAAGTTCCCAGGATTCCGTCACAAAGGAGGACTGAGGCAGAAAATCTGTGCTTGTCATTCTTTGCCACTTGAAGTTTTAACCCCAGGGAGAGCAACAAAGGAAGGAAGAGCAAGGGATGGGAAGAAAGAGAGAATGGTAAGTAAACTACACATGTACCTGTCTACAAAGCACCTTAGGTGAGGGGGAAGATGGGCAGGAATCATAGCCCAGAGGTGTATGCATCACAGAGGCCAGGATTCAGAGGGACCCTAGGTTTATACTCTGCCTTTGCTGCTCAGCATTCTTAACTTTTCAAAATAAGATGGCAGAAGATTTGGGGAGGCAGTGGCTTTGCCTGGAGCAGATGTTGCAGGAGGTGACAAAACAGACCAAGAACACCTGTGCGCTCACCTGAAGGGCTTTTTGTTTCCTACCTTCACCAGGAAACTGTCTATTCCTATCACCGTTGCAGAAGAGTGTTCTATGGAGGAAGCAGACATTTCTGTTTGTGACTGAGTCTCCACCAGAATGCCAGGCCGTCTTGTAGTGTTACTCCTAGGAGAACAAGGCTGCCCTGTATCAAGAGCTCTGGACAATAAAATCTAGCTACTGCTGCATTCAAATACAACTGGGTGTGTGTTTGGTACTTACCTAGAAACAAGTTACACATGCGCTCCCGTGAGAGGCAGGGGTGAAATGTCACTGCACCTCTGTGCTTACAGCGGCAGAATTCCATGACCATAAATGGCAGGCAAGTTGCTTTGTAAATGAATGGTTTTGAGATCTTCACATATGAGAGTTCTATCAGCCCATGGGCAGTAATGGTGTCAGTTCCAGCACTCTGTAGCCACAAGCAAATGGATACTCTGTCTCTCTGGGAACAGATTCAGTAAGTAAGAAATATAAAACAAGCCTGGTCAGAATGATTATATCATTTGTGTTAAAATGATAAAGATGTAATTTTGGTCCCTTAAGGATACTTCTTAGAATACAGCCTTGCTGTTAAGTATTGTGGGACCATTTGGTACCTCCTCTGCCTGATGCATTGGCACCAGCGTGGTGGTCACAATGCTTTGTATCATCAATTATGAAGGCACTGGCCTGAACATGTGGCAACCTCTGACTCTTTACCTTCTGAGTGGCAAATGCTTTTGGGGGTGGGGGTCAAAGTAAGTGATGTCCCTCTGATGGTGGAATGACTTCGAGAAGGCAAATGACTCTCAGAACACAAGAAAGAGAGTAAAGAAGCAAGTAAAATGCACAGGGACTGGGAAGGAAAGACAAAAGATGTTTCAGCTGAGCATCATATCCCATGTCAAGTAGCCTGGACTGGGGATGAGGATGTCTAAGCTACCTTCATCCTAGCCTATTTGTTATGTTCTCTAGGAAACCTTCCTACTCCATAGTCCATAGATGGATTAAAACACATTCACTCTTACAGACCATATGAGACCAAGTGATTTAATGCATAACACAAAATTTAAGACATACCTAGTATGCAGCTTGTCTTTTGCCTCTTAACAAGAGGAACCTACATTGTATTCTGAGAACACGTATGTTTTTTTAGGTTTAGTAGAGACAGGAAAGTGGTCAGTATTATCTGGACCCTTCTGAAGCATGACATTTGGATGTGTGTGTGTGTGTGTGTGTGTGTGTGTGTGTGTGTGTGTGTGTATAACCACAATGCTCAGGTTATTATTAGTGATGACTTCCAGGAAAGCAAAATGAAGAAAATTTTCCTGAAGTTCAAATAAACTAGACTTTCAGTCCTCTAATTTACAGCCTGCCTGTACAGATGTAGCAGTTTTCCCAGCTCCCTTTCTCCTTTTATGTTTCTTCTACCATGATCCTATCACATGATTGCAGAGTCAAGGCTGGACAAGACACTGTGGAGCAATGGGAAGCCCTCCAGTTTGAGATCAGCAAAGCGGGGTCAGCCATTGTCTCTTCCACTGCCTAGGTACATTCCTTTAGGAAAGGGGCCCCCAAAGTAGGGCAAGGATCTCAGAAGGGTCTCCCACAGATACTGAGCCCCTATCTTCCAGCTGCTCACTATCTGTGTTACTAAAAACATAGCAAGACACAGGGAACTCTGTAGAAAAGATAGGAGAGGAGCCAGTTAGGAAAAAAAAAAAAAATGGAAAAGAACAGAACATCCATAGAACCAAGGTGATCCAGAGTGAGCTGAGTTAAAGTCCCTCCTCTTCTCTCAGAAAGCCACTGTTTGTCCTGCATCTCTGGTCTTTGATCAGATGTGTGTTTGGCTCAGAAGGCTCTGACCCTTAGTGAGGTATCTCATCTGTTTTCACCTTCCTCAGCCTGTCCCCATGCCCGCAGCATGTTTGAACAAAAACATCAGCAGCAGTACCCAAAATGGGGTGTATGTGTGAACAGGGTCCCCACTCCCCAGCTGAAGTCAACATCTGGAAGACTTAGATTTCAGAGAGGGACTCAGACTTAGTCACCAGCATATATAAGAGCAGTCAGAAACACTTCCACTCTCCGTCTTAATAAACTCCAAATCCCAACTTGATGGGCAGATTCATCCCTGTGAAGACTTCTATCGGACTCCTCAGGAAAACCGACGAAGTTCAGAGAGGTGAGAGAGGATCCAACTGGAAAAATGACCACCACAACTGTAACACTCTGAAATCATCCTTCCTAAGAACAGGGCCAGTGGGAGAACTGGCTTCAAAGCCCTTAACTACAGTGTAGCTAAGGACCATACCATGCAGCCCACCCACCTGTGACAATCAATATCTCTTTCTCTCTCTCTCTCCTCCCCTTCCCCTCCCTGTCCCCATCTCTCTCCAGGAACTATCAGAAGTTATCCATTTCCTTCCATCTACCAGAAAGAACAGGAACAAAAGCTGAGTCCCACAGGGCAAGCCAAGGTGTAGAAGGAAAGGCTCTTCCAGGCCATTCCTCTGCCTGGATTTTATTTGAATCAGCTTAGGCAATTCACTCTGTGAGGTTTCTTTTTTCCACACCACAATAAAACTTAGCAGAAGCCAGGGTAAAGAGATAGTAAGCAGACTGAGTTAACACATGGTTCTTAACGGGGTGGGGACTTCCTCTGAACCTGTGAAGGGTCAGGGGTGAGGTCACTGTTCTCCTCCCAAGTTGCCTTTGGTTCATATTCCACTGGGGCAGAAAGAGCAACTACGGTGACTGATGTTCACCCCAGTTCTGTCCACCTCAGGAGATTTGGTTTAAGAGCCAACCCCCAGGCCTCCAGTCCAGCCCTTGCCTAGTCCGTGACTCGCTTCCCGATGTATGGCTCTCTGCAGCTGGGGTTTCTCAGTGTGCTCGCTATCTGAAGAAGGATTGAAAATGTCTTCATCAGCTCTCAAACCCTGTGATCTCAACTTCTCTTGGGCAGAGCAGGTTTTAGGGAGGTAGGAGTTGGAAGGAGAAATAGTATCTTGTCTCCAGGACCATCCCACCAGAAAAGCCTCTTAAACCAAGGGTCCAGTTCCTCCGAAATACAGAGCACCAGAGTGTAGAACTGTTCTCACCAAGCCCTTCTCATTACGTTGGACTACCTGTCCTCATAATATTTTGACGTATCTAGTCCCAAGTGTGACTCTAGTTGCCCTGATGGGAGATAAGACATTATATGGTCAGTGCATCTGACCATCTCAAGAGAGAAGGTCCATCCGCTTACTCCAAGGGACCCACAGTTTCTCTTCAACAAAGACCACACCTCCAACCTCTCTGCCAACTACTACTATAAACTACTTCCTTTTGTTAACCAGAAATAAAGTCAAAAAAGAAGTAAAACCTGAGTCCCATTGGATGAGGTAAGATGTGGAGGAAAGAGGCTCACTGTTGGGAGACAACATTTCCTGTGAGAAATGAGAAAATGTTAGTAGCAAGGGGACCACCCACTCATCTTGGTGACCACCTAGTCACCTAACTCAACATGCTTATTTGCAAACAAGAGAGACAGAGTCCTGAGAAATCCAACCAGTATCAGAACCAAGATAGGCTGCCTTCTGGTGAAACCAACTTAACACGCTGTGCAGCAATCCAGGCACAAAACGGCTTTACATAGTTCATTGCCTCAATCTGAAGGGTAATGTTACAAGATAATAGACTTGGAACAAATGGCAGAACACAAAGAGTGTGTAAGAAGCATGTGACATCTTCCTTAGAATTGTAGGACAAAACACAAGGACTAGGATGACTTAAGAAAATGAAATTGTTATTTTAACAAATAGTTTCCACAAAAGGCTCATTGAGACTCCATTCTGTGGCAGGATCACTTACCACCAAGCTCCATGCAGTGGTGAGCAGAGCTGCTAGCTCCCAGCTTCTTTGGAGATCTGTGTTCTCGTGTGCCTGTGTGTAAGAGCAGAGCGGCTGGAATGGACAGAGGAGCTTGAAATACAAAGGGCAAGGTGGAACACTGTTTTTGACAGCTCCACCCTCTCTTGGGGAATAAAAGTCATCAAGGAATCAGTGAATACTCTTAAGGAGTCATTTTGGCTGGTGTGGAAGAGGGCTTTACAACGAGATGCAGGTTGAGAGAAAAGCAGGTACCAAACCATCCTGAAGTGCACCAGGAAGTGTTAAAAATATGAAGAGGAAGCCATGATGAGACTCACCAGGCTGTTGACTTGAAGCTAAGCCATTCAAGGAATCTGGCACTCAAAATGTCTTATTATATCAGAAATACGGGAGAATAGGTTGCACTACGTTCTCTTCTACTTAACCAATTTTTGCTAAAAGCCTCCTACATGTTTGCTCAGTTCTTGAATGAGGATAATGGAGGATGAGGGAGAAAAAAAATTCTTTTTTTTTTGTTTTGTTTTTGTTTTCGAGACAGTGTTTCTCTGTATAGCTTTGGTGCCTTTCCTGGAACTCACTCTGTAGCCCAGGCTGTTCTTAAACTCACAGAGATCCACTTGCCTCTGCCTCCCAAGTGCTGGGATTAAAGGCATGCGCCACCACCTCTCGGTGAGAAAGAACTTTCAATGTCTGTTGCAATTTGTTCTATGGAACTTGGTATGACTTATAGAGAGAGGCCAACATGTTGGATAAGTCTTCCTGAGTCACATAATCATCATTGCTCATTTTCTCTATTGCCAAGTCACAAAAGCACTTCAAACCCATATTCAAAAGCCTAGCCTGATCTCACTGCCTCAAGCATCCATGCCGCAGCATTACACAGAAACAGAGCACTCCCTGACCCTGCCCACTCTCACCTCCCACATCCAATCCATCTCAAAGACCTGGTCCTTGTCTAGTTCTGTAGCTCAGCTATCCCTTTCCTTCCCACAGCTAAGCTGTGATAAACTCCTTCCTCCTGGACCACTTCTATGGTATGGTTTCTCTAACTCACTCAGTTCTTCTACTCACTCCATCACCAACTCAACAGCCTCAGCGAATTCACTGATTGATGCCTGACCAGTGGTGGAACGGATTTCATCCACTAGGCTGAAAGCTCCATGCACACAGGACTTTGTCTCTAGACTGTATCTTTAGACTTTCCAGTGCCCAAATGTGTGACAGACATAGCCTACCTACATAAGCAAATTCTTGAGTGGCTCCCAATGATGGCGATTCTGCATCCTAGACTCCCAAATACACAAGTGGAAACCTTTGGAGAGATCCGTCACATCTGCAGAGATTCTGGTTCTACTGGTTTGTAGCAATAGAGAAGCCAGGGATAGCACCCAAAGACACACAAGATAAAACACTAAGACTTACTCAGCCCATGTTGTCAAAAGTGCAAAGACTGGGAAGAAAACATAATTTGATCACACTGAATCAGCTCTCCTAGACTCAAGTGTTTGTGGAAATACATTTGCTGCCTGCAGACACTGTGAGGCTGGAACTCCATGCACATGAATATCCACATTCAATGACTTTTAAGTTCTCTACAGGCAAGAGACATTTTAATGACCACTGGTGAAACACTTCCTAGGCTCAGGACCAGGATGGGACTTAGACGTTCAATACCTGTTGAAAAGCCTTCTTTAACCTAAAAGCAGAGGTGGGGAGGTCTCAAAATTGAGGGCCAGACTTGAGCTGCACTGAAGAGGCCGCCTTATTTCATATGTATGACCAAGGGGCAGCCAAGGCTAGTGACATCACAAGAGAGCCCCACCCGGCTGCTAAGCCACACCGCTTTGCAGTCACAATGGCTTAGACCTTAAATACACGGACTCCCGGCCCTGCCGGCCTTGCAAAGCCCCTCATTTTGGCAGAAATTACAATGTCGACCACCCGAAAGCTAAAGAGTCATGGCATGAGGAGAGGAAAAAACCGAGTTCCTCACAAGGGTGTCAAGAGAGGAGGCAGCAAGAGAAAATACCGGAAGGGCAGCCTGAAGAGTAGGAAACGGGGCGATGATGGTAAGTGGAGGGTGAGCAGTCAAGCTCGAGGACATGCCCCCGAACCTTCACGGAGGCAGGCCTCAGTCGGAACCAGCAATCCCAACCTCCGATGCCAGGGTTCCAGGGGATGAGTTCCTAGGGATGAGGATGCTGATGGCTGTTTTAACTGTCCCTCTTGTAAATCTGTCCTTCCCCACAGCAAGTCGCACTTACCGCTCCCACTTGTGATGTGGCAACGAACTCTGCCCTGGTGGACTTCAAACACCACCAGGCAGCAACGGAACAGCAGAGGGGGACTGCAAAGAGACCTGAAGTTAGACCAAAGCCAGAGAAAGATCCTATCGAGAGCGGGTAAAATGCCAGGCGTGACGAAGTAAGGGATGTATATGTTGGCTGTTTCTCCCCAACATCTCAATAACAATTTTGAAAACAAAAAAATAAACTTGTGAAAACTGAAATTTTTCTTTGATCTTTTGGTTGGAAAATATTGGTGTCTGAGCTTAGGCAGGGTTGGAGGTAAAACCATTAGACGTGACCCTCTGGTTCATCTTGAATCACACTTTGAGTGTGTTCGAAATTTGTCTACCCAGAATGTGGTCAGCCAGAAAGCAGGTGTATTGGTCTAGGTTGGACCCTTACCTGGTTAGCAAGGAATGCACTGTACTTAACCTATGTCCTTAGGGGGACTGAACTGCCTGAGTGATGTTACCAAGGCCAACTGTTCCTGGTTCCTGTCTTTTTGGAAAGTGAAATTAAGGCTTAGCCACAAAGCCCTTTCTAGGATGCCTTGACCAAGGTCCCCTGAGCTTTCTAGCATCCTCCAGATGACCCTGGGTGAAGTCTGTGCAGAGGCAACAGAAAGGTCAATGCTGGAGTGGCTGCTGGAAGACTGTGCTCTGGGAAAGACCGAGCTTCTGAGAAGCTGGTGGTCTGAGCTGGCCCTGATTCAATGGGCTTGCTTGCCCTGCAGAGAACAGCTCCAGGTTCCCATTATGATCTAGAGACTGGATATTGGTTGGCACATCCAAGGGAAAGATCTTGAGGGCACACTGGCCCCTGCTTCTGAATGAAGCAAGACAGGGTCTTGGGCAGCACCACTAACCCCCATTTCCTTTGCTACTCAAATCTACCCATTCAACCCGTTACTCAAAATGCACATCCATTTGGTGATTGAGCATAAAGTACATCCCAGATGACTCCAGTGCCTAGAAACATAATTCAGAAACAGGCCATAGAGCTAGGGAGCTTCCCTATCAAACTCAGCTGTAGGGAAATGAACCTGGATCCTCTGCAAGAATCAGGTTGAAGTCTACTGTGTAATAACTTCTATGCCAGTAGCAGTTCAAGCGTTTTGACAGTGGTTTTCATGTGTTCAACCAAGGCAGGGATAAGATGGCTGACTACGGCTCTGTTCTGTTCACCTCTGGGACACCTCTGTGTCCCAGTACTATTAATGCTTGCTTGGTTCCAGTTTGAGGCCCAGTCACTTTGATGCCAAGAGGACACCTACCAGGAATGCTGGAGACTGGGACTGGCCCAAGAGAAGTGTTAGTTGGCAGTCCCATTTAAGACAGACATGTTAGTCTTGTTTTGGTTGTTTCTGCCTCCACTTACTCCCTTTTGCAATGTGATAGTATGTGATTGTTGGACATGGCTAGAAATGTGGTGGTTCAAATGAGAATGGCCCTTATAGGCTTTAACTGTTTAGGATTAGAAGGTGTGGCTTTGTTGAAGGTATGTCACTGGGGCTTGGTGTGAGACCCACAGGGTCCAGTCACTCTTCCAGTCCTGACCTGCAGATCAGGATTTAAAGCTACTTCTCCAGCACCATACCATGCCTGCCTGTGTGCTAATAGATTCTGGCCATGGTCATGTAAGTCTAAGATGCTAAAGACCCCTGGACCAGCTGAGAGCAGCAGCCTAGTTGTGTAGATCTCCCAACCACACAGCACTTAGAAGCTGCTCAACTTCTCTGTCACTTGTTCAATAGGGTCAGGATGAGGACCTAAGATTCAGCAACTCACACCTACCCAGAGCATCAAAAGGAATCAGATGAACTGAGATCTCCACACAAAGGCCTACAATGGAGTAAAATAAGTGTGTAGGTCTGGCTACAGGGTTGCCTCAGGGACTGAATGGAAACCACATCATTCACTACATAGCAAGTTGGGCAACACAACCCCCAGGAGATGCGCACCGTGACCTGCTTGAGTCACAGAAGCTCTTTGTGGGATGAGGCCTCTGACTGGGGGAACAGTGGTGGGCTGGCCTTAATTTCATCTCAGAAAAGCTGGCATGGTGCCCAGCCTGTGTTGCAAGGGCGGGTAGGTAGAGGCACCCATAAGAGGGAGACAGGTGTGGGCAAAGACTTAGAAAAACAGAAATGTCTCTCATCTTTCAGTTTGGATCTTTTTAAAGTTACAGTGTTAGCAGACACTCCAAACATGGTGCTGTAACCCTAAGGAGGTCCATCGTCTCTATCTCCCTGTGTAGCACAAACCACATTCAATCCTGTTGAACAAAAGACAAAGGTTCACTGGACTTCCACTGGAGGGTGAGGACTAAGGGGAGGGGAGCCCTTCTGTGGAACAGACCATTCCTGCATTTCACTATCACCTCCCATTAAATGTCCACCACAGTTTCACAAAGGTTTCTGGCTGTCTGAATTTAATTTCAGTACTACCTTAATCCTTTAATTCAGACAGCCAGAAACCAGAAATTAGAGTCCTGTCTCAATGGTCCCAACAGAGCACAGCTTCCCTAAACACATGAGAGAACCTCTCAGGTTGGGAAAATACCCTCCCTACCGAATCACCCAGGTTTGTTGATTGTACACAGACCATATTTATAGCTTCAGAGAACAGCCATTATTCCACGAACAGAGTAAGAGGCCATTACACCATCTTCTGGTACTTACCTTACGATGAACAGAGCCTGAACTGGAACGTGCCCCCTGAGAAAAACTAGGATGTTTTGTACTTAGTGTGTTTGACAGTTGCTCACTAAAATTCACTAACTGAATTGAGGGGGTGCTCCTGACAGACACTTAGGTCCCATGAGGGAATCAAAAGAACAAGGAGAGGACTTCACAGTCCCAGGCTTTGTACTCCAGTCTTAGAGTCTAGGGCCCAGTGTGTCGTAGAGACTGTAACTCTAACTCTGGCAGAGTACTGTTGACAAATAAGGGGGACAGACAACCACCTCTCCGCTTTTAGCCCCACTGGATGGGTCAGGTCCCCTTTTATTCTAACAGTGCTAGAATGCTCTTTAACACAGTGGAGAGTCTGTGGTAGGGCTGACGAGACGCTCCATGAAACTAGGGATGAATTGGTTTCTCAGTGGGGCAAATGTCAGCATTCACCACCATAGCTGACTACCCTGACTGAATAAGTACGTATTAAATGTGTTCATTAGCCCAATATTGTTCATAGTTATTAGCGAATACACTCAAGAGCGGCTCTCATGGCAAACACGGCAACCTTGTAACTATAAAGCTGAGTTGGAAAAAGCAGGTCAGAACTGAAGGGCGAGTTCTGCAGGGTGAAAAAAACGTATGGCTGCTGGAGCGAAATAGGTTGTCCTTGAAAAGGATGGGAGTCTTTCAAAACTCAGTGACACTCAGCTATGAAAGGAAAGCCGAGGTCCGGGGAACATAGAGGGCACACACTTCTGCTAATGGAATTAAATGAGGAAGCCACCAGCCAATGGTGTCCACGAGGCAGCAGGAAGAAAACTGTCAGATTTGCATTTAGAAGGCTGCTGTGTTCTGGAATGTTCTCAGCATCCCTAGATTCCAGAAGAGGCAGAAGGGGTCATGGATGGAAACATACCTTGGAGTCCTGCTTTCTACATTTCACAGAGCTAAGTACCAACCTCTCTGCCTCCAGATTGAAAACAGGGAATCATGGGATGGCTCAGTGTTTAAAGGTGCCTGGTGTCAAGACTGACAACTTGCGTTCAACCCGAGACCCATCTGATGAGAGAGCTGACTCTGGAAGGTTGTCTTCTGACTTCCACTCATGCACCATGGCATGTGCCCAGCTACACACACACACACACACACACACACACACACACACACACACACACACACCAAATAAATATACAGTAAAGACTTCAGACTTTCAAAGTTGTAGAAGACACAGACTGAGCAAGTCAAACCGGACCATGGAGCTTATCTGGGGATCCCAGGAAGAAAATTGAAACAAAACACTAACTACTAATATCCAACATTAACACTAACTACTAACAAAAACAAAAACTACTAATAGGAAAAATTCTTGGACCCAGGAATTTCACCTGAAGGATCTGCTGTGGCTCTCTCCATGTTAGAGGATAATCCCCAGTATAACAGCATTATAGCCTCTACTAGGTGATTTGGACCATGAGAGATTCACCTTCTTAAAGGGCTGAAGAGAACTAGAAGGCCGTTTGTAGTCCCCACCCCACCCCCATGCTCAGAGAATGTTTAAGATGTCATCTTGGAAGCAGAAATCAGGCCTCAGCAGACACTTGATCTGCCGCTTGACCTTAAATGAAGTTCTACTGTTCATAAATGACCACATGTCAGGTATTTTGTAATAGTAGTGTGAACTACATCATATAATCTCTGTACCAAAAGTGTTCAATATAGTCTTTAAAAGTCTATATCTATAAAGCCTAATTTGGACCTCTCCATTACAGTATATTCAAGTCAAGTTACTTCTATGACTTCTTCTATGCCATTATTCTACAGCAGTCAAAAAGATTACATATAGGGGTAGTTATTCATTTGCTTCTGAGACAGGGTTTTGCTTTGTATCCCAGGCTGGTCTGGAACTCATCACATAGCCCACCTCTAATTCCCAAGCCCTGTACCTCAGCCTCCTGAGTGCAGAGAATACAAGCATGTTCCACCATAGCTCAAGCACATATGTGTGTATGCAGATACAACACAGAGACACATATAGCTTTTCAAGTCATATTGTTAGGTAAGGGAGACACAAAACAATTCATGTAATGCAATTGCCTTTGAATGTAAGAATAAGAAGCTTTAAAACATAGGTGAGTGGGCAGGAGAGATGACGCAGAGGTTAAGAACACTGACTGCTCTTCCAGAGGTTCTGAGTTCAGTTCCCAGCAACCACATGGTGGCTCACAACATCTGTAATAGGATTAGTACATGAGTGTTCTGTACATAAAATACATGAATAAATAAAACATAGTGAATGTACAAGTGTACATAAATATGCATATCTGTATATATATTAACAAATATTTTAATTTTTCTTTATCATACATCACACAGAATAATAAGTTTTAGTAAAACATTCATACACACATGTAAGTTTATCAAATATATGCAGAAGTTTTTATATTTTAAAAATATTTTCACCACACTGTTGACACTGATCATCTCTCAAGAAAAGGATGAAACTAAAAGAACAAAGAAGGCATTTGATTTCTCTAGATACTGTAAACTTTATTACACATTACTTCTATAACTAACTTTGGTTTCATTTCTTCGGCCTGTGAGCAACTTCTATCTGACAGAAAATGGGAACATCAACAGTATCTCAGGGAAGTCTCTCCTTGTTCTGAGGGAATGGCCCAAATGAGGCTATTAATGATATATGGACTGACTCTCTTCTGAGATATACTTGATATGAGAAAAGGGTCTTTGGAGCGCTAATCTTTTCTATGTTAACATGGTTTAGAGCGAAATGAACCAGACAAGGAGTGTTTGAGGATATATTTCATGTGCCGTAGCTGAGAAAGGAAGGAGAAGCCAGAGGAATAGTGAGCCACTTGTGACCCACCCATTAGCAGGATGTTTAGCAGTTGAACCTCTATGGTAAGAAGTTTGAGGACAGAGTGTGGAATTTCACAGTTCTCACAGGAGGCTGGCTTCAAACTGTGCTTATGCTATGAACAGATACTCAAACGAAGGCCTGTCACAAGACACCCTTCCTCTCTGCCTATGTGAGAACATGCCTACAGACCACAATGGGTGCTGACTGGGAGTAGTGCCTTCTATATATCCAATAGCTCATCACTGTGCAATAAAGTGCTTGGCTCGTATATTTATTTATATCTGCTTACCTTACTTGCTAATTCTCTTGGGTTTTAAATATCTCAATGTGTTTTAGGTACACCATCAGTGCTGGCCTGAATTGTGTCCACTTAAAGATTTTTCAACTGAAGCTCTTAGCCACAGTACTTAAAGATGTGGCTGTATTTAGAGACAGGACCTGAAGAGAGGTTAAGCTAAAATGAAGCTATGAGGATGAACACTGATCCTGCGGACTAGTGTTCCCCTACGATGATAAAATTTGGATATGCAAAAGAACACGCCCAGGGACAACCATGAGATGATACAGCAAGAGGTGGGCACTGCAAGCTAAGAAGAGAAACCTCTGAAGAAACCAGAAATGTTGCCCTTTGGATCTGAGTCTTCCAGTCTAAAAAGCTGTGAGATTAATTTCCATGCCATATGGTATTGTATATTGACAACCCTAACAAGCCATTATGTCATCGTGCAATCAGAAAATAATATGAATTTTGGCTACCTTTTCCACGGAGTTCTCCCTCTCATTGGCTTCCTGTCCATTCACTTTGGCTACTATCCTCACCATTTTTAAAGTTTAAAGGTTAACCATGAGAGAAGAGGTCCTCGCTGACTTTCTAATAAGTTCATGCTTACTGGCCTCTTACCCTGAAGAGTTAACTTTGAAAGATATGACATCTCAATTAATTCCATGAAGTTGACATCTCAATTAGTTCCATGAAATTAACAGTGCTATCCTGGTGAGAAGATTGAGGATATGTGAGAGTAACTAACTTGTCTGGGGTTGTCAAATGCCTTTCATAGTCTCTCTTAAAACCAAACAATTTACTGATAAGAAAGAAAGAAAATTTCAACAGAGTGTGGAGATGAATGCCTAGAACCCCAGCAACCAGGAGGCTAAGATGGATGGTGCAGTCTGGGCTATAAAGCAAGACTATCAAAAGAGAAGCGAAGATGAGGGGAAGGAAGGGGAACGGAATTCTTTGAAGGGAAATAGTTTATTAACTGTTATCACTGGTTCCTGGAGGTAAAGTGTCCTTTACCTCAATAATTGTGTTTTCCCTTCCTTGGGAGTAATAGTGTTTTCTCCAAATAGGGGTCAGCCTTCTGCCTTCTCTACTGCATCATATGAGAAGAAACAAGCCGGGCAGCGGTGGAGCATGCCTTCAATCCCAGCACTTAGGAGGCAGAGCCAGGTGGATCTGTATGCATTTGAGGCCAGCCTGGTCTATTGAGTAAGATCCAGGACAGGCACCAAAACTACACAGAGAAATCCTGTCTTGAAAAAAGAAGAAGAGGAGGAGGAGAAGGAAGAAGAAGAAGAAAAGAAAGAAGAAGAGGAGGAGAAAGAGGAGGAAGAAGAAGGAACAAATAAGATGGGAATGAATGTGGGATAGTGGGCAACTCCTAAGAGGAATCAGCTTCTCATATTCAGGAGTAGGAGCTGTGCACAGTGGTTGCCTCAGTGAGTGAGATTCAGCAAAAGGGATGGCCTGGTCAGAAAAACACTTTGGCTTCTGTCTTGTGTGAAATTGTGTCTGGAGAGAGTTTTAAGAAAGATCTTTCCCACATTACTGATTTCACAGGAAAGAAGACCGACTGATTCCCAGAGGGAAAAACACTTGCCTAAGTGTTCATTGTGATTGATGCACACCTCACCCATTCTTCCCTTATTCTGCGAGGGTTGCCAGATGAGAAGTAACACATGGCAGGGGCCTAGAGAGCATCTGGCCTACAGTTGGCGAGAAATATAAGTTCTTGATCCAGTCAACTGTAAGGAACAGAATTCTGACAAGAAATCTTGTTCAATGAACTCAGAAGTAGGTTCCCTTTCTCAAGTCTTCCAATGAGCATGCCACCCAACCTAATATGTTGATGACAGCATCTTGAGAGACCTAGCCAGAGCCATAGGACACAACCAAAACACATCCATGTTCTTGACCTCAGAAACTACAATATATTATGTTTGTGGTTCTAAGTTCTTGGTTTGAGGGGTAATTTCTTACACTGTTATATATTATTAGTACATTCCATCTGAAGGTTAAAGGACCTGGGAATGATCCTCAGCCAGGCGGTGGTGGCGCAGGCCTTTAATCCCAGCACTCGGGAGGCAGAGGCAGGTGGATCTCTGTGAGTTCGAGGCCAGCCTGGTCTCCAAAGCAAGTTCCAGGAAAGGTGCAAAGCTACACAGAGAAACCCTGTCTCAAACACACACACACACACACACACACACACACACACACACACACACGCACACAATAAATAAATATATAGATAGATAGATAGATAGATAGATAAATAAATAAATAAATAAATAAATAAATAAATAAATAAATAAATAAAATAAAGGACCTGGGAATGATTCTCAACTCCACCAATCACAATGAACACTTAAGCAAGTGTTTTTCCCTCTGGGAATCAGTCTCCTTTTCTATGAAATCAGCAATGTGGGAAAGATCTTTCTTAAAACTCTCTCCAGACACAACTTCCCGAATCTTTCCTATGAGCTTCATCACTGTTGTTCTAATGTCTTACCCTGGACCACTTACCTTCAGGTACCCAGTCCTTCCTGAGGATTGGGATGAACTAGTTCAGCCCTACCACCCATCCCAACCCTTACAGGAAGCTGAGTGGCTGACCCAATGCTCTTCCATACCACTCATTGCTCCAGCCTTCTAGACACACACACTGCTTGTGGCCACACTCAGCTTTCAGACTCACATCATGCATGCTCATATATACATCCACAGAGAACTCTGAGGGGCTCTCAATACCTATCACTTGCCTTTAGAAAACATCCAGGTCCAGAATTAGCTCAGCACAGTGAGTACAGAAATGGCATCTCAGGAGACCAGGCCTGTCCACCTCAGATGCTAACACAGTCTTTTCTCCAGAACACCCATTGTGGTTCCTGGGATGTGGGAAGAGGCATGGATGTCAACTGTAGGGGAAGGCCAGACAGGGGAGCTGGGACTTGAGAGCTCAGCAATGCTTCTGGACTGTTGCAGTGAAGTAGAACAGGATCTGAACCCTAAGCCTTCGTCCATCTTCCTACAGAGCAGTAGAAATCCTTAAGAGGTATCTACTTCACCTAGCTCACCTCTGCTACCTTCCCAGAGCTTGTCTTCCCATCTTCACACTGGCAACCTCTCCTCACAGCCTTCGCCTCAGTGCTCCAATCTGCCCTCAGAGGGATGTCCCTCTCCTATAGAAATCAAGGAGAGAAAGCCTACCTCTTTGAAGACAGTTAAGCATAGCCAAAGAAAATGGGCCAGTGAAATTTGAATGTCTGCCCCCTATAGTTAATCTTCACTGTCAAGTTGATTGGGTTTAGAATCACCTAGACAACACACCTCTGGGCTTGTCTTCCAAGGTATTTCCAAAGAGGTGTAACAGGTGAGAAGATTCATGCTGAATGTGGGCAGCATCATTCTATGAACTGGGATCCCCAGGATGAATAAAAGGGGGACAATAAGCTGGGCACCAACATTTACCACTTTCTGCTTCCTGACTACAGACACAGTATGAAACAGTGGTCGTAAACTCCTAGTCATGGCTTCCTTGCCGTGGTGCACTGCACCCTCGAACTATTCACTAAAACAAGCCCTCATATATCAAATTGCTTGTGTCAGGCATAAACGCCTGTTTCACTCTGGTTCTATAGAGTTGGGGCTGGGGATGATTGTCCACATAGCCCAAATAATAATCAGTAGGTTGGAACAGCCACGATGATGCCTTTTATGTTCTCTTGAAGAGGAATATGAGGCACCCAAAGAGATGAAACTTTTCCTAAGGCGTTATAATTCTGTTGTACTACACCTGCATTTGTGAAAGTCATCTGAGAGGCTGAGTGATTTACTCATGTTCAGAGAAGTGCATGCCATCAAGGAAATGCATCTACCTGCTGCCTTTTTCCAATACACAGGGAAGAAAACTAGTTCAAGGAGCTTAAATTTCCAAAGGAGCTATTGATTCACTTGACCAGAAAGATGAAAGGCATATTGATGTCAATAATTTCACTTGAGAAATTTTCTCTGTTCTAAATTCTACTTTATCTTATAATTCATCTCCAATTCTTCTCGGGCTGTAAGCCACGTGTAGCATGTTGCACCCATAATCTCTAGTGTCAGAAGTAGGAGGATCAGGAGTCCAAGGCCAGCCTTGGCTACATAATAAACTTCAGGCCAATCAAAGCTATATACTAGGAACTTTGCTCAAAAAAAACAAAAAACAAAATCTAAACTTAAAAACAAAAGCAACATCAAAAGGATGAGTCTAAGGAACTCCAAGATCATGATGAGTTCTGCAGGAAAATCTTTGTTCCACTCTCCCAGCAAGATCCTGAAGAAGACTTGACTGACCTAAGCCACCAAGAGGAATCCATTATTAATTAGTACAGGATAGGCTTTTTGGTTGAGCTTCTAACTCAATTGCTTTTCTATGGCTGCGCTAAAATAGTCTGACAAACGTAGCTTAAGGGAAAAAGAGTTTGCTTGAGCTCACAGTTTGAGGGTACACTATATCATGTCTGGGAAGTCCTGGTAGCAGGAGCTGAGGCAGATGGTTACATGGTATCCACAGTCAGAAAACAGAAAACAATAGATTATCTTGTCTAACTACCTTTTTCCTTCTTGTGCTGTCTAGGACACAAGCAGGGGAATGGTGCGGCCCTCCTTTAGGGTGGGTCTTCCAAGCTCACTTAACTGGATCTAAACAATCCTGCATATGTGCCTGGAGGCTTGTCTCCTCCACAATTCCAGATCATATTGACAATGTTAATTGCCATAGCTTCCCATACTGAGCAAAAGGAGCTTCCTGAAGTCATTTGAATTCCCATATAAAACTGGGAGTCTTTTGGAAGGAGGAAAAGGAAAATGGATCCTGGAAAGAAAACCAACCTGTATGCGCTACAAAGTGGATACTCAGGTTCTGAACTCCAGGACCTGACAGTACTTAATAAACACCCCAATCCTTCCTGAACTTCTAGAGAGTGACAGAAAGCCAGACTCTACCCAAGCAAGTATGTCCATGCCACATACCCTGCCCTCAGTTTATCTCTAGGCACTCATTTCCAAGGTCTTGGGTCTTCCTATGGAAGGCACCTGTGTCCACAGAGTTAGGACAGAGAAAAGATGGCCATGTGCGACTGAAGCAGAGACTGGAATGATGAACCTGTGAGCAAAGGACCACCAGCAGCCCAGAAGGGCTAAGCTGCAGCCGCCTGGATTTGAGAACACTGTGGAATGGCCTCCAGAGCCCAGGTATTCGCTAGAGTACAAAACTAGCAAATCTCTGATTATTTGTACAGTGACCCTAGGAATGGAAGAGCATCTGCATCCTTATTCCGGTAACCTGGGTACCACGCAGCCAGGAGCAGGAATCTGCATCACCATTCTACCCGGCCTGAACAGTGCTGAGACCCACTTCCCTGTAAGGATATCTGGCTTCAGTGAACGTTCATATAAAATCCTGTTTGTGTGGACATGGAACCAGTAAAGCACATCTCCTGTAACCTTCCAGAGAATACTAAAATTCCTCCCAAAGAGCAAAGGGACAGCAACAATGAGGCTTCTGGGAGTTGAGGTTTCTTTCATTCTCAACTTTTAATTTTAGTGTGTGTGTGTGTGTGTGTGTGTGTGTGTGTGTGTGTGTGTGTTTTCAAAAGACAACTTACAGAAGTCCATTCTCCCCTTCCCACCTATAACATGAGTACCCAGAATTGAACTCAGGTCATCAGGCTTGCTGGCAAGCACCTTTTCCTGCTGAGCCATCTCACTAGACTTGGTTTTTTTTGTTTTTTTGTTTTTTTGTGTTTTTGTTTTTGTTTTACAACAGAATCACATGTAGCCCAGGCTGGCCTTAGACTAGCTATATAACTGAGAGTGATCTTTAGCTTCTGGTCCTCTGGCCTCCGCCTCTGAAGTGCTGGGATTATAGGCATGTACCACCACACCCAGCCTGGGCTTCCAGTTTCAATGGCTGCATACATAGGAATGCTAACCATTGCTTCAAAGCAGAGGCAAGGTCTGTTTCATTTATTTATGCTTTTCTCCACATGCTCTCCTGGTGCCCATAAGGTGTCCTGCATACACAAGAAGTGGAATCAGAGTTTGATGAATGAATGGAGAAAAGAAAATGAACTAATTGGCTACTTAGTGAATTCCCAGGCCAGAGATTGGAGCCAAGAAAAGGAGGTTGCTCTTGGAAACCCCAGTAAATCCCTTGGTTAATCTGCCTTTCCAAATGGGCAGACAAAGCCAGGCTGGGGACGAAAAGGTGTGGGAAAGTCAGAATTTGAACCAAATTGAATTACCTGTGCCGAGAACTGGTTCGGACTCGCCCAGTCATTTGTCCTCAGCTGTCAGACACACTGCCCTTTCCGGTGCTTTCAGATGTATAAGAAAGACTAGGTGACCCTGTTAGGGTTTCAACACCTTAATTGGATGAGCAACAAAAGCAAGGCCGATTGATTGGCAGACTCAGAAGCCAGGTCTCCAAGACCCAAACCCCAGTAGTGCTTCTGCTGACCCTGGGGTGAGGAGGAAGGTGACTTAGCCTGTTCTGCCTCAGTTTCTTCATGTCTAAATTGAGGGTAATAATAGCGCTACTTCTAAAGGTGATTGTGAGGGACACAGAAGATACTGTTTACAAACGGCTGGCTGGCAGAGGTAGGGAACTACATAACGAGGGATGTTCTAGTCTTTTCTTGGCCTGTAGGCGTAGCCTGACTAACAGAGCTCCTCACTTCTCAGAGTTAAGCAGTGGCCACTGAATATTTTGGTGCCAGATGAATGACCCTAGGATCACATGGACGTGACTGGAGCCAGACAGCCACACCCCGTTGCCGACATAGTGGCAAGAATTTCAGATATATCTGTTGCCCATGTAGCCCACTAGTAGAGGCTGAGGAGCTGGAGCACAGGCAGAGATATGGGGACAGGGCTGGTGGGCAGGAAGAATGGCGTCGATTCCCCAGGATGAGCAAACTACTGCAGGAAGCCTTGGAAGCCTCATGTGAAGTAGCTACTCTGTATAAGGCGTCCTCCACTTCCCTTTCTTTTCTCCTTTCCTAGGCCAAAGTCACTGTAATTTTGTGTGAAGAGAAAGAGATGGATATATGCCTATAAATGGACCCGATGTGATGACTGAGGACTTCCTTGTGCCAAGGAAGACAAGTATGAGGCAGCTGGAGATAGGAGCCAGGGGAGCCCATGGAGTCAGTCTCCATCTCCTTGGGACCCAGCTCCAGCCTGCTCAGGCCTGGCCATCTGGGAACAGCAGTCCCATGGTCCTGAGGGAATGGCCTGCCAGGAACCTCAGGGCCCTGGACCAGGAGTTGCTGGGAGCTGAATGGTGCAATTTGCCATGGGAAAGGAAAGAGACAATCAGAGGCTGGTGGCCCAGAGAAACCACTGTTTAATTCAATAGGCCATCAACTGAATAATGGCTGTGTGCAGGGCATGGAGCCGTGGGGCAGAAGCAGCAAGGTCTTCTGGTGGGTTTTGTCCCTGAAGACCTGGAAGCCATGGGAAGGGAAATAAAAATGAGACAAACAGAGAGTAGCTGCTTCCCAAAGCATGGAGTAGCCAGGAGTAGGGGGAGTGTGTGGATATGGCCACCTGTGTGTACAGGTATGTACACATGTATGTGTATACACATGCACATAAAGAACAGAGGTCAAGTGTCTTTCCTTATTGTGGTGGGTAGCCGTTCCAGCTTTGACCTGGAAGCTCCAACCCCCATTGAGGCTTCGGTAATGGTCACGCCCACAAAGGTGGGGCTGAGAGAGGACCCTGAAGACCCAAGATCTGGATGGGGGAGCTCTCTTGGTTCCTGGACGCTGGACGCTAGAGGTAGACTGAGCAGAGTTCTCTAGAGAACACCACCGGACTGTGCCACACCTTTCCCAGAACCTGTTACCTATCCCTTCACTTGTAAGTTACCCCACAAAATAAACCTCCCTTTTAACTACGTGGAGTGGCCTTAATAATTTCACCAATACCTTATTGCTCTCTATGTCATATTTTGAGAAAGGTATCTCACTGAACCTACAGCTCATCAATTCTGCTAGGTTGACTGGCCAATGAGCCAATCTCAGGGATAACAGCCATATACCACCATGCCTGGCTTTTGCATGGGATCTGAGGATTCAAACTTGGATCCTTGTGCTTTCAGGGTAGACACTGACTAAGCCATCTTCCCAGACTCTGAAAGTAAATTTTAAAAGAGGGCAAGATTTGGGATTTTGACAGATGGAGTCCTGTCTTAGAACACACGCTAGGCAGAATGATCCATATGATAAGCCATGGAGTAGGGAGACAGAGGGCAGCTCTTGGGAGAATAAGGGGTCTAAATATGACAGCTTGAGGGGGAAAAATGTGAGCACAACTTGGTAGTTAGCCCTAAGACCTGGACTATAACATCAAGCCTGGTGCAGGAGGAAAGGGGAGTCGCAGAAGGTTTGGGAGCCCAAAGACCGTAGATCAACCCTGAACATTAGGACAGCTAACCAGGATTGACTGGGAGGAAGCAGAAGACAGATACCTTATGGTCATCAGTCCTTGGAAAGACTGACACATGAGAACTTTTGGGGACTCCTAAATATCTCTAACTCATGTTCACAAGTCCTGTGTCTCCCTGAAGATCTCTAGGCAGTAAACAGCTCCTGGGATAGGGAACATCTTCTGTGGTGTAGCTACTGTGAAGTTGCTCATGCTCCTGAAAATACCTCCTTACTCACGTTCTTATAGGCAACTCTGAGTAAATTGGTTAGGTCACTGAAGCAAACACATAAACAAAGGCATGAAATCGGAAGGGAACTGTTTGGGAGGAGCTCCATCTCAACCCCTGGCACCCCGGCATCCCTATACCCAAAGAGTCTGGAATGTTTGGAAGGAGTCTGGTAGAAGATCCTCCTCGGCTCACTTACCCATCTCTTTCCCTAAACCCGCCCCTTCAAAGCCCACCAAACACAGCTCCTCCCCAAACTCACCCCACCCCTTTATAGCCCACCAAACACAGCTCCTCCCCTAGAGAGGCTCAAGACCACTCCCACAGGGGGATATATAAGTGGCATCCCAGAAAATAGACTCGTGGTTCTTCTGGTCTCACATCCCTGTCTCCTCTCTACAGGGCCATAGAATCGCCTGGAACGCTTCACCCATTAAACCTGGGCTTTCCAATTTGGTCTGATTCGGTTTGTTGCAACAGTGGAGAGGCCTTCAGGAGGTCTAAAACTTATCAGGGACTAGTTGAAAAGAGGAAGGGATTAGGGGGAGTTGGAGGACAAGAGAGGGTAAAGGGGGTGAATATGATCAAAATACATTATCTATGTATTTAAGAATGTCATAATGAAGCCCACTATTATGTATAATTAATGTATGCTAACATAAAAAGATCTTGAAAAATAAAATTTAACTTCCCTACCACAGCTCAGGAGGATCCAACCTACCTCCCATTTTTGCCTCACCCATGCCTGCCACCTATACAACAACAGTCCAAGAGTGCTGGCTGTCTTCCTGGTCCTCTTTACCTCAATCTTGGCTTCTCTCCAAGGATGGCTTCTCACCATCCATCCTGTCTCTTCTTGCAGGCACCAGCCTTTCCTCCTTAGAGAGGTGAGTCTAATCCTCTATGTTCCAGAATCTGAGCTGGCATGAGATTAATGCTTGATCAACAAGTTAAGGCAGAAAATATTCTAGAACAGTCTGGATTTAGTCTTGAAAAAGATACGCCATTTCCTCCTCGCTTCCTCTGAAGAAATCTGGCCTCCTGGTAAACCCAGCTCTTTTGTGCCCTCCATATTTGTAGGGTAGCCCAAGATAGCCATTGGGGCAGCCATGCGGGGGGGGGGGGGGGTCCTATTGCCACTCCTGCTGTTCCAGCCAACCTAACTCAGGCATGTGAGATAAGGAACTGTCTTGAATATTAAGCCAAGTAGATCCTTCAGATGACTCTAGCCCCAGCAGCCATCAGAACACAACTCAACAAGAAAACTCAGGTGAGAGACAACACCTGGCAGAGCCTAGGGGTTATATGGTTTGGATAAGAAGCAACCCCCAGAGGCTCACATGTTGAAATAATCCACAGTTGGTGTGTCATTGAGAGGTGGTTAGATGATAAGGACATTAGCCTCATGAGTAAATTAATCCACTGATGAGTTCATAACTGAATGGGCCACTGAGGTACAGCCTAGGTGGAGAAAGCAGGTCACCATGGGCATGCCCTCCAAGTGTCAATCTGATCTTCAGGCACTTTCTGTCTGTCTACCTGCCTGCCTTGTATTTACCTCAGAGTGAGCCACCTGGCTCCACCATGTTTCCTCGGTATACAAAGGCCCACAAGTGACAGAACTCCATGGGCAGAACACCCCTAAAATCTGGAGACAGAGTAAAACTGCCCTCCTTTTAAGTGGTTTTCTTAGGTATTTTATTGCTGTAAGAAGTGAATAACATACTACTCAAGGCACGGGGATGTGAAAAATAGCTTTGGTCAAAAGCCAGTAAGTTTGGGGTTAGTTTTTTTTTCCTTTGAAATATCCTTTCTCCTTTACCCTGATACCTCAGAAGGAAGACATCACTCCCCATGACTTGTCCTCTCTTCTCCAGGCTCACTTCCTCACCCTACCCTGTAACATGCAATGGAGAATGCCCCCTTTGGATTGTGGAGGTAATTTCCCACTCACTACATGGGCTTTTCCATCTGTTTCCATGTTGCCTCCACATCACAGGAGGAAGAAAAAAAAAAAAAAAACAACCTTGTCTGTCTCCAAAGAGGAATTCACAAGGACTGCCATTCACCTGCTGGGAATTGGGGGAGATCTACAGGAGGTTGCTGCCAGAGGCCACAGGAGCACTGGCCTCTGGCCCCAGGAGCAACAGTAGCTGCTGTTGAAATGAGCCTTTGCCATGACCCGGTCCTGAGGGAACATCTGTAGATCTGTGGTTGTCCTGGAATAGGCCATGGGAAAGTCCAAGAGTAGCCACAGCTGTTGACAAGCATCCCAGAATCCCACTGGAATGTTGTACCAGAATACACTGAGCCCTAAGGTCTTGGGTTCTATGCTATTTTGCTCATTTCTTTTTTACTTTTTTGGCTGGTCTTTCAGCTGGGAATTCATAACATTCAAGTTACCCCAGCACACTGGCTCCAGGGATACCCAACTCAGCTCCCACCCCCACCCTCCACTCCACCCCACCGCCACACATAAAAAATGAAAGAAAAATGTCTCTGAGTTCAGAAGAGGACCCATCACCAGACCCTGAATGTCCATACCCCCCTACCCAGACATTCATCCCACATCTCATCTCCACTGGAACATCCATCCTAGGACAACATGAACATTGATGTCTCTAGTAGCCCCCTTGAAAAGTCCAGATACAGTTTTCTCCAGCAGCAAACAGCACAGACAACTTAGAAGCAGAGATAGCAAATGACGTCTGTCCATCCCCACAAGTAGACAGCACTCAAGGATCAACCCAGTCTCCAACGCACATGCCAACTACTTACCATCCATCTCGGAGGCAGTACTTCCCTTTAGGCAGCAAATTTCCTACAAATATCCATCTTCATGATTTTACTTACCCTAACCTGATATAATGACTTTGATGCCTAAGTCAGGAGAGGCATTCAACTAGAGTCAGCCTCCTCCTCTCCCTTTCTTGAGATCCCACGTACCTATGAAGTACAGAAAGGAATCAATGAAATAAGTATAGAAGTTCCTCAGAAAACTAAAAATAGAACACAAGGTCTAGCTGTACCATTCCTTGGTCTATACCCAAAGGACTCTAAAGCAACACACGACAGAGAAAATACTTACACGCCCATGCTGGCTGTTGCACTAGTCACAACAGCCAAGACATGGACCCAACTTAGATGTCCATCCACAGATGAATAGATAAGGAAAATATGGTGTGGAATTTTGTTTGGTTACAAAAAAAAATGAAATATTGACATTTACAGGAAAACAGATGGAAGTAGAGATCATTATATTAAGCAAAATAAGCCAGACTTGATTAAAGAGACAGACAAGACCCATGTCTTTCCATAGTGTTCCTATCACTGAATGGCTATAAATTCACAAGGCTCAGCAGCTTTGTTGGCAGTAGTTTGTCGAATTGTCCTCATTTACCTAACAGCTGACCATGATAAGCATGGTCTTTCATTCCAATATTAAGCCATGTTTTCTCTGTTATGGGAAATACTGATTTAAATTTGTGGGTGTAGAGGTATGACTTGAAAGTAGAATGAGGACAAAGGGGTTGCGGGAGGAGAGGGAGAGATCTGAAGTGAAGAGGAAAGGGGAATGAGAGAGGAGCATGGGATATTTATGTCATGGAAGCAGAAGAGTGACTATTTGGGGAATGGAGAATGGGACCAGTAAAGAGGAGGGAGGGGGAAGGGAAAGGAGGTGAGGGGAGAGAATAACAACAAAGTGTAATGAACATGTGTGAAAATGCCACTGTGTTAATCCAAAATATCGATTTAAGAAAGAAATAAAATAAAATCCAAATGTTAAAGATAAATGGAGCTTGACATTCTTTTTAGTGAGGTGTTGCCAACCTCCTCCTTCCCCCAAAATCCTGGACAGGAAAGTTAATCTGCATATTTGTGAGTTGAGCCCCCCAGAGCATCAGGGTTGCCTCCCCTTGTATCTACTTCAATCTGGATGGAGGAGTCCTCTTTGCTTTTCTTTCTAGTCTCTCAAACATTTAGGGAGATCTTCCACTCCCCAAGTCCTCTTACTTCATCTCAGAGCCAGGAGGAAAAAGAAGTCATCTCCTGAAGCAACACCAACCCTTGATTGCTTTTGTAGCTGCAAGAGAGTCACTTTCCAAATCTTCTTGAGTAAGAAAAAACCCTTGTCTCTCAACAGGTATGTCTAGTTGCTGGCAAAGGGAATTATAAGAAATCTAAGTATAGTAACTCATCTCTTGGAAACTGTTGGTTACACCAGCAACCCAGAACTTTTATGGGCTGCCTTCATGACAAGGACCTCAGAGACAGAATTTTTTGACAGCTGTGTTCTTCAGAACTGACTCTTTCAGGAACACTGAACTCTCTCCTGAAACAGAACCCCCCTAAACTGAAGTTTAATAGGAAAACTTCATAAGACAACAAAAATCCCATATTGCAGTTTTCAACTCACGATGCTATGGAGAATTTCTAATTTAAAGTTTACAAGTGAAAAACAATTGTGTAATAAGAGTTAATAGTGGAAGAAGGAGTCAGGAAGTAGAAATAGCCATTGTCATTTGTGATATAGCAGAGATGGCAGACACACATGTTTGTATCTTTCCAATGTCAGAACCACTGAATGACAATGCAGCCACACGGTAAAGTGATCTTGCTGGCAGTGGTTTGCCAAGTAGTCATGATTTCCTTAAAAGCCAGCTAAGGGTCCTTTTGTTTCAATATTAACTATTAAAATTAACTCTTACATCACATAACAAAGCAAAGATATATTAAATATATATGGATGGATGGATGGTTGGATAGATGGATGGACGGACGGACGGACGGACGATCAGACAGACAGATGGACATACAGACAAACAGACAGACAGCTAGATAGATAGATGACAGACAGAAAAACAGATACATATAATATAGATGTTTAAATTTGTTGGTCACAAAATGATTTCAAGGGACTAGAGGGGCTGTAACAGAGTTCAAGGCCTGAGAAGCAGAAACTGATATGGACACACAGAAAGTGTCTGTGGAATAAGATAATGAACTTTGCTGGAGATGCTGCTGTAGGGTCAGGGCTCTGTGAGTGACAGGGTCAAGTTAACCTGCAGAAATCAGACGAGGGACCATGGAGGCTACAGAGACAAAGGACAGGACAGGGTTCAGGTGAGTGAACAGACAGGCAGATGGACAGGAGGTCCAGATGGAAGGACTGTGTCTAGGCTAGGTTCTATGGCTGTTAAGAGATGCAATGACCATGGCAACTCTTATAAAGGAAAGCATTTAATTGAGGCTTATACTTTAGAGATTTAGTCCATGATCTTGATGGCAGGAAGCATTGCAGCATGCAGGCATACACGGTGCTGGAGAAGGAGATGAGAGTCCTATATCTGAATTGGCAGGCAGCAAGAAGAGAGAGACACACTGGGCCTGACTTGAGCATCTGAAACCTCAAAGTCCACCCCTAGTGACACACTTTCTTCCAACAAGGCAATACCTACTACAACAGGGCCACACCTTCTAATACTGCTACTCCCTATGAGTCTATGGGCTCATTTTTATTCAGATCACCACATTCCACTCCCTGGCCCCCATTGGCTTGTAACCATATCATAATGCAAAAAATATTCAGCCCAACTTCAAAAGTTCCAATAATCTATCAGTCTCAACCTGTTTATAAGTCCAAAGTCTCTTTGAACTCATGGTAATCTCTTAATTGTAAACCCTGTAAAATCAAAATGAAAAAGCAGATCACATACCTACAACATATAATGGCATAGGATGTACATTACCATACCAAAATGGAGGAAATTCAGCATAGTGAGGAAATACTGAACCAAAGCAAGACTGAAAACCAGCTGGACAGACTTCAAACTCTGGATCTCCATGTCTGATGGTCAAAGCACTCTCCAGATCTCCAACTTCTTTCAGCTTTGTTGACTGTAACATACTTCTCTCTTTGGGTCTGTTTTCACATCCATTCTGCAGCTTTCCTCAGAAGGTATTCCACAGCTCTGGCATTTCCAACATCTTGAGATCCCCAAGGCAATCCAGGCTTTACTTTCACACAATGGCCTCTTTGGGCTTCCATGCAGCGACACCCCTGCTACACACCTGACTTCAGCAGCTTTCCTTAGTCACAGAGGGAGATTCCATAACCCCTTTTTTTGTATCCTTGATTCTAAATCCAGAACCAAGTGACTGAAGCTGCCAAGTTCTGCTCATTGCCAGGGCTGGAACATGGCCCCTTCGTTCACCAGTTTTCTGTTTTCAGTGGATTCCTTCATTGCCTAAGCTTGGTTGTCCTGTAGCTCACTCTGTAGACCAGGCCTCAAACTCAAATATCAGCCAGCCTTTGCCTTCTGGGTGCTGGGATTAAAGAGGTGCACCACCATACCTATCGGTAAGCTTTTCTGTAATTCCTTTCACAAGCTGAAACTTAGCTGGGTGGGGTTTTTCTCTGAAGTCACCACTCCCTTTATTCCACTTAGCATCAGGTTTTTCCTTAATCTGTTTATACTTCCTGGTGCCCCTTTTCTCCTCAAACTGTACATTTTGTATTTTTCCTTTCTCAACTTGCTTCTTTTCATTATTGCGTAAGTGTGGCCACCAATAACCAAGCAATACAGTCAATAGTAGGCTATCTAGAAATCTCTGCCAAAGCTGTTAATCCACAACTATTCAGTTTAGCCTCAGGCAGATTTTTTTGGACAAGAGCAGAAAGCAGCCACATTCTTCACCAAAATATCACAAAAATAATCTCTAAGCCACATATTAATATTCTTCTCTGAAACCTCTTGAGCCAGCCCCCACAGTTCACATCACCCTCAGCACCACTGTCTTCCATGCTCCTACTAGTATGGCCCATTAAGCCCTACTTAAAACATTCAAATATTTTACTAATCCAAAGTCCCAAAGTCCACATCCCTTAAACAAAAGGCACAGTCAAGCCTATCACAGCAACAACCTAGTCCCTAGTATCAACTTTTGTCTTATATGGGTTTTATTGCTGTGAAGAGACAACATGGCCATGGAAACTCTCATAAAGGAAAACATTTAATTGGGGCTGGCTTACAGTTCAGAGATTGAGTTTATTGTCATCACTGTGGAAAACACAGCAGTACACAGGCAGACACAATGCTGAAGGAGGAGCCAAAGTTCTATATCTAAATTGGCAGGCAGCAGGAAGAGAGAGAGACACTGGGCCTGGCTTGAGCATCAAAGCCTACTCCCAGTGACACACTTCCTCCAACAAGGCCACACCTAACAAAGACTTTTAAGGACCTGCCTTAAAGCCTTCTTTTCAGGGTTTTAAAAAAAGGCTTACAATAAGTGAGGAAAAACTAAGTATCTGAGGGTGAAGGAATGAATTTACTCATATCATACTTCATTGCATGTCTTTTTATTCTCCTGTTTCTCTGAATATACAGCTTCTTTTCAGCTCTCATTATTATCCCCTCTCTTGCCTGACTATACATATATTTCTCACAGGACTCCTTACAATCCTGAGAAAAGTATCAAAACACTAAAGTTCATAGCACATTCCTAGAATAGCCGATAAGGAGCAGAGCCGTTGCAATGGTAACACAAGGTTCTAAGGTCTCAGGACCAGAGGGAGGGGGCACAGTGTCCAGTGTAACAAACTCTGAGACATAGATTTCTATCAATAGACTTGGAAAGTGAAGAATTGTCAGGCTTTTCTTGGAGTATTTTGTGTTGGTGACCCTGTAAGACACCTGCGACTCTGATCTTGTGCATAACTGTAGAGTTTTAAATTTATGATCTATTAACAAAGGTCTTTAGTATAGTTTGAACTTCCTCTGATGTTAAAAAAATGAAATAAATGCATGCAGTTTGTGCTAGACTGAGGAGCGAATATTATTTTTTGTGTTAGTCTGAGCAAAAGGACCAAAGCAGGCTTTAAGTATCTATAGTCTCCTGAGACAATAGATCTGGCTATGAAGCATCTCCAAGTATTTTTTCTATATATCAAAATTATACAGCTAAATGAAAAGTCATCTTCCTGACCACCCACTGACATATGTGCCCATAAGACATAATCATGAGAGTACATCTATACATTTTACGAAAATGCATGGTAATGGGGAGATATCATAGCTGTTATTGCACAAGAAATTACAGATGAAAGCAACAATATTCAGAGTTGGTGGCCTGCAAGCCTTGTTCAACAGGTTAGACCATCAGAGAACATTCTACTGGTGGGTTGACATATGAATTATCAATTGCTATAAACTATAATTGCACCACGACACACAGCAGCTCATGACAATGGCCTCTGACACATATCTCTTCTAACAAGGTTATACCTTCTAATAGCCTCACTCCCTATGAGCCTATGGGGGACATTTTCATTCAAAACACCACTGACACATAGACAGAAGGATGTCAATTCAAACAGGGAACAGTGGTCAACAGTGGGACCAAGTAGAGCCAAAGCCCTGGGACAGCCATGAGTTCTCTGCCTATGGATCCTTTGGTGCATACTCCTGATAGTTAGATGACAGGTCAGTGGAGCTACTGCCACCATTGCTAGGTGGCCTCCTGGTGAGGTTTAGGTAAGGAAATTGTAACTTGTCCTTGGTCAAGAACCTGTGACTAGAGAAGTTATTGGCCCAAGAGAATATCTTAATATTATTACTCCAATAGATGAACATAGTCTTAAACCAACTCCTAGTGACTTTTTATTATACCTGTAGATCAATGCATCTCTCAACCCTCATTAGAGAAGCTTCTTTTTGTAGTAGATGGCAATTCACACAGAGACCCATTCTATTAGTTACTTTTCTACTGCTGTGGTGAAGCACCATGACCAACTTATAGAAAGAAGTGTTTAATTGGGGCTTACAGTTCCAGAGAGATAGAAAAGTCTATCACCATCATGCCAGGGAGCATGGCAGCAGGCAGACAGGCATGGTGCTGGAGCAGTAGCTGAGAAATCAATCCTGTTCCATAAATAGGGAGCTGAGAGTGTACTAGAGATGGCACAAGTCTTTGGAAACCTTAAGCCTGCCCCTAGTGACATACCTCCTCCAACAAGGTCACATCTCCCAATCCTTCCTAAACAGCCACCAAATGGAGGCCAAGTACTGAAGTATTTATTCATTTAAACCACTATACTCACAGCTGGTCAAAATGAGAATAAGAGATATTAAAATGCTCAAACCTAAATGAAACATCTATATCACAGCCCCTCCTCCCAAGGTTCAGGGATCATTGTTGCAGATGAGTGTGTCTCAGTCACTGTCCTGTGAAGAAACACATGACCACTGCAACTCTTGGTCATCAGCTACATTTTTTTTTTTTTTTGGTGGAGTTGAGGATTGAACCCTGGGCCTTGTGCTTGCTAGACAAGCACTCTACCAGTGAGCTAAATCCCCAACCCTGGCCACTGCAACTCTTATAAGAGAAAACATTTAACTGGGGGCTTGCTTACAGTTTCAGAGGCTTAGTCTACTACCATCAAGGTGGGAAGCAGGGCAGCATTCAGGCAGACACTGCAACTGTAGCTGAGAACTACATCCTGATCCATACATAGGCAGAGAGAGAGAGAGAGAGAGAGAGAGAGAGAGAGAGAGAGAGAGGAGAGAGAGAGGAGAGAAGAGATTCTGGGCTTATCACAGGCTTTTGAAACTTCAAAGCCCACCCCCAGTGACACACTTACTCCAACAAGGCCATACCTCTTAATCCTTCTAATCCTTTCAAATAGTGCCACTTATTGATGACTAAGCATTCTAATATATAAGCCTATGAGGGGCCATTTGTATTCAAACTACCACAGGATGGGAAGATTGTAAGAGCCAGAGGTAGTGGAAGACTACAAGGAAACAGTGTTCTCCGGACACAACAGGACAGTTGCATATATGGGTCCACAGTAGTTATGACAGCATGGACAAAAGCCATGTAAGCTGAAGTCAGACAAAATCCACCATGGAGGGGGAGGTGTGCACAAAGTCCCAACCTTAATTAAGATAGCTGCTGGAACAGGAAGAATCTGTTGTCTCTGAGGGTGTAGCCCCTGGTAGGTGGATCATATTACAAATCCACATATCCAAGAGTGTATGGGTAGTACAAATTGGACTTGATGGGTTTGAGTATCGGGGGGGGGGGGGGAGTGAGTAGGCAGTGTGTCTGGGAGGAGTTTGAGGAAGGAGAAGTGAATATAATCAAAATATATTACATAAAATTCTTAACAAATAAAGAAAAGTTGTTCTAAAAATCAAAAAGGTTTTATGATACTTACCATATGGTTTTAATATACCCACATGCCCCTATTGTCCTGATTAATAAGAGTAAGTTATTTATCAGTCTGTGACTTGTGCATGGTTCTAGGCGGTGGTCCAAATGTGTTCAGCAAAGTATAAAGTCACCCTGTTTCTGCATATACACTGAAATCAGCCTCTTTTTGTAAAATGGAATCTCTCAGGGCAAGGCACTGTGTGGAAAGTTGTATGTGATCTGAGAATTACAGTAGTAGTGAAGCCTGGGATAAAAGAACCTATAACTGCCAACAGCCAGTTATCAAGGGAAATTATAGCCAACCATACTGATGTGGCTTGTGTATTTATTATTCAATAAATTCTAACTTTGTAGAAAGGCACAATCATGTCCATCTTTGTTCCTACCACAGCATACTCACACTCACAACCAAGTTTCTCCTGCATCTTGGCTCCCTCAATATCTGCCAGCCCCAAATTCTAAAATCAAGGTGACTGTGGCTCATTCTCATTAAAGACTGAAACATGCTGGGCGGTGGTGGTGCACGCCTTTAATCCCAGCACTCGGGAGGCAGAGACAGGTGAATCTCTGTGAGTTCGAGGCCAGCCTGGCCTCCAAAGCGAGTTCCAGGAAAGGCGCAAAGCTACACAGAGAAACCCTGTCTCCAAAAACAAAAACAAAAACAACAACAACCAAAAAAAAGACTGAAACAATAGCCTTCGAGTATGTGTGTGTGTGTATGTGTGTGTAAATGTGTGTGTGAATGTGTGTGTGTGTGTGAATGTGTGTGTGAGTTGTGAATGTGTGTGTGAGTGTGTGATTGTGTGTGTGCATGTGAGTTGTGAATGTGTGTGTGTGTGTGTGTGTGTGTGTGTGTGTGTGTGTGTGTGTATTTGCAGTGGCTCTTGGCTGGTGGAAGACTGTGCCATTTCTTTTGGGCTGGCTGCCTGGTTTCCATTGAGGTTGCTGTTTGGTTTATTTCAGGTGCAGGGTCTGCAGGCTAGGAGCTGACCTGCCATTGCTAGAGCTTCAAGCTACAATTCCCACGGCTCCCAGGTAACAGGAGCAGATTTGCAGTAGTGTCTGGGCCCAGCTGTGGATATCTATCACTCTGTATGCTGTGAATGTGTTGCTCTGATTTGGTTGATAAATAAAATGCTGATTGACCAGTAGCCAGGCAAGAAGTATTGTATAGGCAGGACAAGCAGAGAAGAGAATTCTGGGAACAGGAAGGCTGCCAGCCACTGCCACCATGAGAAGTAAGATGTAAAGTACCAGTAAGCCACAAGCCACATGGAATGGTAGAGATTTATAGAAATGGGTTAATTTAAGATATAAGAACTAGATAGAAAGAAGCCTGCCATGGCCATACAGCTTATAAGTAATATAAGTCTCTATGTGTTTACTTGGGTCTGAGTGGTGTGAGCCTGGAGGGACTGGAGAAATCTCCAGCTATAGGGCCCTGTACCAAATTGGGGGGATACAGCCTCCTAAGGAGAAATGCCCCCACTTTGAGCCTTTGCTGGTGGCCCTATCACTGGGACTCACATACTGTGTGATTTTTCCATCCATTGGCCTTGGCTCCTTCAGCTATGAACAGTAGTTGAGCTAGCTAGAGATGGCATAGAAAAGGAGAAATAATATGGGTCCCCAGGCTAGAAGAATTAGGCTAAAATTTTGGCTTCATTGCTGACTTGCTTTATAATGTGAGCACACTGTCTGCTAATTTTCTCATCTATAAAATCTCTCTCTCTCTCTCTCTTTCCTCTAACCAGTGATCTGATAAAGTGTGTGTCAAGTCCTGGTGGTGGTGTTAGACTAGAGTTTAAAGAGGGAGGGGTCTCTCTGCACAAGGCAAGTAAAGAAGAAGGAGAACACACTGGTGGAAATAAGGTTTGGGTCAGGGGTTGGTATGTGCCTAGAAAGAGAATCATCAACTAGAAGAAAACCCAAGAAAAATGGGGGATTTTAATTGGGAAATTCAGATTTTAAAGCAGCCCACTTACCCTTCCATCTTTATAAAAAATCTGAAGAGCACAGTTGTGCTACAAATGAGTAAGATGAGAAAACAGCATTGTGGTGCCTGAAATGTGGACCATTTTGAGTGGATGGATTCAAGATGGAAAGAGCTATATGTGTTAAAGAATGCAAAAAGGAATGCTTAGGATTTCTTTGTAGGTCCGTGATTGTGCTAACTCAGCAATTTCCAGAACGTTTGTGGAAAATTGGAGCCCCCAAGATATTTGTGGAGGGAAGAAACAAGTCCTCTAGTCAATTAAATTTAGGAATGGCAGCATGATGTATCTCTTTCTTGAGGATTTGCAATAAATGTCAGCATTTTGGCAACATTCTTTCTAGCTGTGCGTTTAACCCAGTAACTGAATGTTCTCTTCTGTTGTATAGCAACGTTTTCTGAGGTAAATCCTTCCTCCTTGGGGAGAAGTGCAGATAGATTTTTCATTGGAACCATTGGCTCCCCAATAATGACATGGAGACTTATTATGAATTATGAAATCTTGGCTGATAGCTTAAGCTTCTTTCTAACTAGCTCTTAGAACTTAAATTAACCCATTTCTATTAATTTATGTGCTGCCACATGGCTCATGGCTTGTTACCTCATCTCCTACATGTCATGCTTCCTTTGTGTCTTCTCATAACCCCCCACCCCTTTCTTCTTCCCAGCATCTTCTCTACTCTGGAAATCCTGCCTAACTATTGGCCATTCAGCTTTTTATTAAACCAATCCAAGTGGCATATCTTCACAGTATATAAAAAGATTAGTCCACAACGTGGAAGCTCATTAAGACACAGGGTGTTCTAAAGGGAGATGAAACATCCCAGCCTGCCCTGAAGCTCCTTAAGCTCAAGGCTTCAAGAAGTCCCTAAAACTGACCAGATACACTAGGCTCCCCCTCTCTCCAGATGTACATAAGCAGTAAGGACTGCTGAGGGTCAATCTCAGACAGGATAAGCTACCTAGAAGAGGCTTAGACCAGCCAAGCTGCCTGGAAGACACACTTTTCAACTGGAGCTGCCTGTAGGCTGTGCAGTGTGTACCAGTGTTTCAGCTTTCATCAGCTATCACCCATGCTGGGGTGAGTTTTGGTGATGCAGCTGTCTTTGAGTCATTTCTGCTCCTGTAAGTAAGTAACCCTTCATCCATACTGCTGTAAGTAACCCTTCACCCATACTCCTGTAAGTAACCCTTCACCCATACTCCTGTGAGTAACCCTCCACCTATATTCCTGTAAGTAACCCTTCATCCATACTCCTGTAAACAAGTAACCCTCCACCCATACTCCTATAAGTAACCCTGCACCCATACTCCTGTGAGTAACCCTTCACCCATACTCCTGTAAACAAGTAACCCTTCATCCATGCTCCTATGAATAACCCTTCATCCATACTCCTGTAAATAAGTAATCCTTCATCCATATTCCTGTGAGTAACCCTTCACCCATACTCCTGTGAGTAACCCTTCACCCATATGCCTTGAGTAACCTCAATAAAACTCACTGGTTCATTACTTTGGTCCTTCATTTGTTCCTCACTGGAGTGAGTTGTCCTTAGTTTATGCTTTCCCAGGAATAGTGTCAAACAATACCTCTAAACCAGTTTTCCACATTACATCTCTTACCTTTCACTAAATTTTTCAGAGGTCTTCTTCAAGTGAACTAAGGTGGAGATGAGAGAAATATTTTGAAAAATTATTTTGGGCTTTTTTCCCCAATACCTAACTGTATACACAAGAGCCTATATGAAGCAAGAATGCATATTTGGAAAACTCTGCATCCATTTTTTCATTTATAGAGCCATGATACTTATCTCAAGATCATTATGAGAATCAGATGTGTAGCATGGTTCATAGTCAGCAAAAAAAATTATGTCTTCATTTTTAATGTTACTCTCTGAACTCTCTCTCTGCCAGCCAATCATTCTGCAATTTCTAACCTGCCCTGGCCAATGAGGAATGAGGGTAAGAATCTTATGGCTCAATTTCCTTGTAGAGCCAACCCAAAGCACATGCCAAGAGGAAGCAGGAAAGCATCTCATAGAAAATAGTGGAGGTGGCATCTGCCTGTGCACCATCTGAATGTCTAGAAGAGGAAGAGGCTCCTTCCCTTCTAAGCCTATCGGAGATGGTAGCATTGACTCTTACAGGCTGGCAGCTGGCCACTAAAGGATGAAGAATCTGTTTAGTCATTCCCCAGCTGCAAGAGCAAGTATCTTGGAGAAGAAGCCAGATTCACACCCTGGATAGTCAAGCATCCTCTAAAATGAGGAAACAGGGAGCATGGACTCTCAGTGCTAGGAACTAACTGGCATTGCAAGCTTAGCTAGAACAAGGACAAGCAAGAACAGCTACTTCTGGTGTCAGAGATCTATGCCCTGCTCAAGTACCACCACAGTAAACAAGGTAGTCTGATGTCACCCCAACAACCATCAGACCCAAATCCCCAGCTTTCCTTCCTTTACTAAAGAATATGAACCAAGGAAGATGAGTCTCCAAAGAGGCCCTATGCTCAATTTCACTACCTTGATTCATTCAGTTAATATTTATTGAATGATTGCAAACAGTAATTTGAAAGTGTAAGCCACATAAACCTTTTCTTCCCAAGTTCCTTTGGTCATGGTGTTTCATCACAATAATGGTAACTCTGAGACAGATGGTAAAAAGCAAAGGAGGACCCAGAAAGCCCTCAGGAGACATGGAAAAGTATTCATACTCCATATTAGGTTTCTTCACTGATGCAGTAAGCCAGATCAAGCCGAATTAAACATAAACAACCAGGTTTATTGGGCAAAGCACTCCTCAGTGACCTTTCCAGCCCCCAAAGGTGAGACAAGGGAAAATCACATGACTGATCTAGAAGAGGGGACTTAAATACCCTGTAGGCATAGTCTTGAGCAGCTAGCAGCTTTGGGGGAGGAGCCTGAACTTTTGTGAGGGGGTGGGGTTTAGATATAGAGAGAGGCATGGGGCCAAGCTGGAGGTTCTATCTGAACATCCTGACCTTCTCGGATCAAGGGCCACTGGTTCTAGTCTGGCTACTTCCTGCTGGCATGGGGCAAAGTGGGCATGGGAAGTTGAGAGCTGGTGGGCTTATATTCAGTGAGTGAGGAAGCATTTGGTTAACTGCCATCCTGGAGACTCCGGAATCTGTTTCTTGAGGAAGCAAAGAAGGTGAGTTGCTAAGAGAAAAAAAATGGATTATTGTCACTGGCCCTACATACAGGGCTAGCCATGGGAAGTAGCTCATATAGATTAGAGGCAACTGTCTTAGGACCAAGAAAACAATGAAGGGCATCCGCTCTGTAACACGGACACTTGGCATAAAACTCATTGTGAAAGTAGAAATCACTCAGAGACCATAGCCCATGCCCTCCTCATCACTGAAAAGAATGAGAGACCATAGACCATGCCCTCCTCATCATTGAAAGGAATGAGAGACCATAGCCCATGCCCTCCTCATCACTGAAAGGAATGAGAGACCATAGACCATGCCCTCCTCATCATTGAAAGGAATGAGAGACCATAGCCCATGCCCTCCTCATCATTGAAAGGAATGATGTCAGGAGGACAGATCCAGCATTGTCTGAGGTCACCAAGCCTAAAGGACATTGGCAGACTGGACCGCTCATCTCCTGACTATCCGTGCAGTGCAATCTCTTATATTTTTGGTTGTGAGCCTAGCCTTTAATGGCTGAGCCTTCTCTCCAGCCCGTGCATTCTCAGAAGACCACTTTACCCCTCTGCGAGCAGACAGTAAGGATAGTGTCTAAACAGGCCTTAGGGCAGGACTCACATGAAACTTGCCGTCTGAAGTACATTCTGCGACTGTACCCCAAATCTATCTCCTGCACTGCCCTCCAGGCTCCCATTAGCAAGACATTGGCTCAGCAGCTCTGAGCCACAAGTCCTACCACTGGCAACTACATGTCAGAATCATCACCTGTAAAATCAGTTACCATAGTAACAGCCCTGTAGCCTCGGCCGTGGTGGTTCAAATGTCCATCCACCCTGAACTGGGCCCATCACCCTGCATGCAGAATGGTTCTGCATATATGCTTCACTCACACAACAGTGCTCCTGTAGTGTGAGCTGCAACAGACACTCTGTCCCAAACTCCCATCCCTTGAAGGCCTCTGAGAACTGAGCTGAAGACATCGGTCTTGTTTCCAACAGATGTACCATTCCATACTTTCCGAAGACCATCCCAGTAGTCTTCAGCTTCTTCTTTATACCCCATCAGTAAAAATATTTTGATCACATATCCCAGTGTATATAAGTAATGTCTCCTTAAGTATTTGTAATGCAATGAAAAAGCCCTATGAATGTCATGTGTATAATATAGCATGCACAAAAATTTCCACTGATGAAATTTTTTAAAAGCAAATATGCATAGATGTGCTAACACTTTCCCCCTGGTCCTAGTACATGGTTCTTCACAGAATGCTTACACCATCAAAGCCTTTGGATGGAAGTCATAAAGTGGCAGTCTGTAAGCCAAATGTCACCCACAGATGTGTTTTGTTTGGCCCGAACAATATTTCTAAATTTTCTATTAGTTCTCTACATTTAAGAGTTGGATAAGTTGATGTCAAAAATGATTTTCCATCATTTTATTCACAGCTTCATCCCCAGCATCTACTATACAGTAGGTATTTAATAAATATCTGTTTAGTTATATTCCCAGCTTCTATCCCAAAAAATCAGTTTGAGATTTCAGCAAGCAGCAGGGGATTCCTGTAATCAAGGTGTTGGCTCACCAGTTCTGCATCACAGTCCCCTCCATTCCCTGTTGTTCTATGCCTAGGCAGCCTCACTTGGACCTGTCTACCTATCTGGCCCCCTCCATACTTGAACAACCACTTCCAAATTAGAGTTCTCTGGTTGTTTGACAACCTTCCTTTCATCCCAGGAAATCCAAGACAGGATTCTGTCTGGTGTCCAGAAGCACAGGTTTGAACCTGATTCTGTCAATGACATTCCTTGGGGAACTTGCTCTCTGAGCCAGCTCTCTTAATCTTGAAAATAGTCTATCAATTCCTTCTTCCTGGGTTGTTTGACAATGAAAATAAGTCAGATCATATCTGTAGGCAGCTTTGAATATGGTGAATTATTATAAAACATGAAAACAGCTACATTTCTCCTTCAAAAGGACTGGGTGAGGGGATGGGGTGGCAACTTCTAGCCTTACACTCCCCTACACTAGCCAGAATTCTCAAAGCACCCCACATCAGCCCTACTATATAGGCCACCACTTTGTATTTCTGGGTTTAATGGGAGAAGACAAGTGAAGGAACAAGCTGAAGGTTGAGGTGGAACCCCACAACTTCAAGATTTGGAATCCATTTTCTTCTAACAATATATACTCCTTATTTCACTTTGTCTTGTTTCTAAGTCATTAAAACAGGGCGGGAATGTAACTCATTGATAGAACAGGTTCAAGGCCTTGGGCACTATGGGTACTGAGTCATTACATCCTGTGACTTGATGTACTAGCAGAGGCAGCTCCCATTGTTTTCGGACAAGTGCTACACCTCCTGTCCTTCCACTCTGGAACCCATGAGCCAGTCCCCAAGCCTCCACTTTTTATTCCATTAGATCTTTTAAGGAATTGTAACCTCATTACTCATCACTTGAAATATGTCCACCAGAGATGTGTCTGTCAGCTCTCCATCACTGTGAGAAAGTACCTGAGAGAAAGAAGTCAACAAAAGGAAAGGTTTGTTTTGGTCCATGACTTCGCAGTTTTAGTCCATGGTTACTTGGCTTCATTCCTTTGGCCAGTGACACATCTAAGTGACATGTCACTTGTAGAGAAGGGTGCTCACCTGGTGGCATTGGGGAAGCAGAAGAGGGGGAACCATCTGGGAACAAGATATGGGAACAAGGCATGACTAAATGCACTACTTTCCCTGACTTAACCCTACCTCCCAGTAGGCCACTTAGCTTTGAGTTCATCCAATGAAACCATCGATGAGGTTGGCACCCTCATAATCCAGTCGTCTCTCAATAGAAGCAACACAGAGAACCAGGCCTTCAACACATGAGCCTGTGGGAACATTTCTTATCTGTATCATGCCAAGAACCTTCTTTTACCTTCTGTCAGCGAGGGGAGTATTTCTGTCCCATTTAAGCCAGCAACCCCTCTCTCACACTGGCTCTCCTCCTCTCTTGCTTTCTCACTCTTCCTCTGCCCCACTTCTGGGTCTCTCTTAACTGTTTTGCCAGCTACAAGTTGAATAACGTGAAATCACCAGCATTTAAGCATTTGTGACCTAGGGAAGAGCAATTTCCTGTGGATTAGCTTCCCTCTTCCCATGCCCAGCCTACACTGGGGGTTTTCTGCAGTCTCCATATCTTCCTGTTTTAAGTCAAAGCCAGTTGTTTGTGTCATTTTTCACAGTGATAGTACTTTGGCCATGAGAAAAACACCTCGCCATTTGAATATGCTGGGGGTAGGGGTGGGGGTAAGCATCCCTTCTTCACAACCTTGAGTTACAGCCATGGTTAACAGACAAGTCCTTGAATTGGAAAAGATCTATTCTCAATAAAATCCTCTTCAACATCTTTCCTGCTCCTAAGCAAGGAAGAAAAGACTATGGGAAGGCTAAAGAGAAGAGGGTTTTTTAAGGAAGGATAGCATCTTTCTAGGGTCCCCCCCAGCTCCCACCATCTCCAGAATCTTCAAAATTACCAAGTTTGTAGTACAAAAACAGCTTTGGAACTAAACTTAGTTCTTTGAGGTGGACTGACTCAATGAGGTACTATGCAGTTCCCATGAAGTATTGCTGCCTTTGTCTCTATTCCCGGGTTCTGGTAGTAGTAGTAGTAATATAGTAGTAGTAATAATAATAATAATAATAATAATAATAATAATAATAATAATAATTTTCCATTGAGGGTTTTTTTTTTTAGTTTTACTGGGACCCTCTTGCCTAAAGGCTACCTTTCTTGTATGTCTTTAACCCTCTAAAGCAGTTCTCAACCTGTAGGTCATGACCCCTATGAGGGTCAAGTGACTCTTTCATAGGGAGTTGCATGTCAGATATCCTGGGTATCAAATATTTCCATTATGATTCATAACAGCAGCAAAACTACAGTTATGAAGTAACAACCAAGTAAATTTATGGTTGGGGATCACAGCATGAGGAGCTATATTCAAGAGTCTCAGCATTAGGAAGGTTGAGAACCACTGCTCCATAGAGTTTCTTTCATCCCCATATGCAAATCACAGCTGAGAAGAACGGCAGCAGGTGGAGCAGAGCCATGCCTCTGGAGACAGAAATTCGTCACAGACATATGGAAATGTTTTGTGCAACACCACGGCTGACCTTTATCCACTCCTCTCCACTGTGATTTTTATCTTTACATTTACCAAGCACCTGCTGTGTGTTAGGGGCTGTGTTTTTGTATGGATTAGCTTGCTTCGTGAAGAGTACACATTCTAAATTTTCTCTGGAGGGAGAGTTGGGGGTAAATGTCTGGCCCAGGTTCAGATCTGTTAAATGTGTAAGGATGCCATACGGTCTCTAAGTATTCTTCCAGATCAAATTGACTAAAATTCCGTGGAGCCCTGAGATCCAATTTCTTCTTCCAAGCTTGCCCTAACCTGATCTTGCCCCCAGAGAGTCAAGCCTGTGCCAAGGGCTGGAGTGCAGGTGGCTTAGTTTTGGAAGTGACCCAGGAAGCAGGAGTAGGAAATGGAAGGAAGGCAGAGAAACTCATACGAGGCTACTTCATGAGCTGGCCACCACCACCATAGGAAACTGAGGCTCAGTTTTGTGGGTGTTCTTTGAAACACCATGTAGAAAGTGCCTCCTAACAGTCTCCTAAGGGACAGAAAAGGGACAATTTATCCACTGACCTCTGCGTGAGTATGTTCTCTAATAAGAACTGAAGCAGGCTAACGTTATTATTTGAACTGCGGAGGACTGAGTGTGGGGTCTTGCGTGTGCTAGGTAGCACCCCGACAGATCCCTTTTACAATATGTTGACTTGAAATAGAATCTCACTAATTTTCTCACACTTCCCCTTCTATCTCAGGCAGGCATTAAACTTGTGAGCCTCCTGCCTCAGCCTCCCCAATAGCTAAGATGACAGGCCAAGGTTACAACTTCATAGGAAATAGAAGTTTGTTCAGTTCAAGGATCTGGAGGCTCACCTCTGTGGAGCCACCACAGTGGGCAGGTGCCACACCGGGAAACAGGCGGGCAGCTTGTGATTCAAGCACTGACTCTAAAGAGAACAGCAACTCGATATGAGAACTAGCTTAATCCTTTCCAAAGGCAGCACCCTCAGTGACTTAAGGACTTCCCACCTCTTAAAGGACCCGCCATCTCCCAACACAGGTGTGCAGACCAAGCCTGTAACAACACATAAGCCGTGGAGAACAAACCACACCCAGACTGCAGCAGGCCTCACCCTCCAGCGGTCACAGGCTGTCCCATGGAGTTGATTCCTTCCTCCTTCCCAGTTCGCCCACACACCTGTGCCCACATTTCCACACAGTATCAGTGCACTCCGTGTGACTCTGTGACCGTGGCTTTGTTTAAATTGCACACAGCATGATGTCTTCTGGGTTACCCATACTGTGACAGATGACAGACATTCCTTCTTTCTTTAAGGCTGAATAATACTCCGTTTGTAGATATTACTCTCACTTTATTTGAATATTCTGGGGCTGAGTCCAGAGCTTGGAAAAGAGAAGGCCTCTGGCTACCACCCACTTCAGCCCCACTCAGGTTTACCGGGCGGATGACACCTCAGTTGCCTTTCTTTCTGCTCACAGAGGGCTTTAGCTCCGGTACAGGCTCAGGCCTGCAATCCTTCAGGAAGGATCACTGAGGGCCCCTGCTTTCTCCCAGGATCAGTGAAAAAATTAGAAAGAGCTCAGAGCTGAAACAGGAGCTCTGGCCTCGTTGGTGTTTGGATAAGAGGTCAGCCGAGGCAGGCAGACACTGAACCCTTCTATATGGGTGGAGGGAGGGGCTTCTAGGAGGAAGGCAGCAAGGGCCATCTCCAGACACACACACACTGGCCATTCTTCTCCAGGGGACTATTCTGTCTGACCTTTCTGGTGTCCAGAGCTGGCGGCTCTCCCAGCCTCCCACACATGAGCATTCTCCTCAGGGCACTGCCCCCACGTGCCTGCCCCAGGATGCCCCACAGTTCAGCAGAGCTGCGTACCCCCATTCCTGTCCCTGAGCTTTCTCCAAAGGAGCATGTGCACATCCTCCTCTAGTGCTCCCTGAGCGAGGTTACAAGCCTGCTGTCCCAGCATCTCTGCTACAAGTGCACCTGCCAAACTTGGTACGCCTTTCTTCTCTCACATGGCCACTTCCTACGCCAGAACACTTGATCACGGCACTCCTGAAGCGCCTTGCATGCCACCTGCCAGCATGCTGCCTGGCACCTGACTTGCATGTCTTCCCTTCCATCTCTTCCAGGTAAACCACCTCAGGGGGTCCTTCCTTGGGGCTGTCATCTTCCCCACCCATCCTGTCAGAATATCTTCCTCAGACACAACTCTGTCCTTCCCTCTGCCTGAGAAAACTTACCAAAAGGCAAGGCACATTCCAAGAAAGAAATCTAAAGGGGCGGGGGGGGGGGGGCCGTTAGAGGGATGGTTTATCAGTTAATAATGCTTGCTGCTCTTGCAGTGAACCTGGGTTCTGTTCCCAGCACCCACGTGGCAGCTCACCACCACCTATAACTCTAGTTCCACAGCATCTAACACACTCTTCTGGCACTGTCCCTGCAGTGTTCCGAGCAGGATTCATCAAACTTACCTCCCCACCTTCAACCACACCCTGCCTTTGAGGTCTTCAGCTCTGGAACCAGTTTGATTTTATTTGTGGGCTCTCACTCAAATGACACCAAGACCAAGTCTGATTTTAACTGGTACTTTTCTAAGATAAAGCATGGAGTAAACTAACATCAATGTGCATTGACTTCTTCCTGGCCATCTCTTCTTAGTTCCTACCACTCCCCACCACTCCATCAAAACCTTCTTTTCTCTGACAGTGGCAAGGACATATGTGAGAAGAATGTGTGAGAGACCCAAGAATGTGTGTGTCTGGGAGAGCAGGCCCTGCATCTTGCCAGAGCGGCACAATAGAACACACCCTGATAACACAGGTGTGGGTGACAGCCCTGAAATTGTATTGGAGGGCTGTCCCCATTACATATCTGTCTTGTGGTGGCAGCATAGGCAGAAGAGAGTTGCCCTCCCACCCACCCCCATGCCCATCAATGCCTGTGGTCATAAGGGGGATGGGAGCCAACTCTGTTAGCAAAGGCGTAGGATAGCCATCCCCAAAGTTATAAACATGAAAGAGCTGTCCCCATTTCTCACCTGGCAGACCAACCCTACAACTGCCCAGGCCCAGACAGAGGGTTATGACTTGGTCCACCCCATCTATGATCTGCTGGAGCATGTGAAGGAACCTGACCTGCAGACCCCAAAGCTGCAGGATCTCCACAATACAGGGCAACAACAGGATATCCAGGAGGAGCCTAGTGAGGGCCCAGCATTGATAGTGCAGTAGAAACCAGAGGCCTCAAACCAGACCAAAGACTCTTTACAATGAACACTTGCAAGTGAAGATATTTGGACAAAGGGACTTACTGTGTGACTCACTGTGTCACACGGCAACTTCCATAATGAGATTTTTAAATTTTTCCCCTTTTTTTTAATTTTTTTCCTTTTTTCTCTTAAATTTTGTTTTTTGGGGGAGGAGGGTACAAAGGCAGAGGGTGAATGGGAAGGGGTGGGAAAATGAATGGAATCAAGATACGTGAAGTAAATGACACATAGAAGAAAGAAAGAAAGAAAGAAAGAAAGAAAGAAAGAAAGAAAGAAAGAAAGAAAGAGGAAAAGGAAGGAAGGAAAGAAGGAAGGAAGGAAGGAAGGAAGGAAGAAAGAAAGGAGGAAAGGAAGCATGTGTTTCTGTGAGAATGTATGAGAATATGTGATTCTGTGAGTCTATGTGAGCACCAGAGAGAGAGAGAGAGAGAGAGAGAGAATCTAAGATCAGGAATGAGTCTATAAGAAAATTGTGTGTGTGTGTAAGATCATAAGATATGAGTCTATAAAAAATTGTGTGGGGAGCATTAAGAGTGTTTTATATATATTGAGAGTACAGAAATGCCTAAGTGTGTGTAGGTGAGAATGTGTACATGTGAGTGTATAAGACTATCAATATAAATATGTACATGAGTATATGAAAGTAAGCATATTTGTTTTTATGGGATTCATGAGTGTGCAAACAAGTGGGTCTCTGATTCTTGTGTCCTCTCTTGGGCTCTTTTCCTTCTGTTGGTTTTTCTTGTCCAACTTCGATATGATAGTTTTGTTTTATCTTATTTATATTTTATTTTGTTATATTTTTTAAATGGAATGGATGAATGAATGAAAACTTAGCCACCAGGGTAAAGGTTAACAACTAAACTGTCAGTTATACCTGCTGAGAAATGGAAAATCACTTTTCTCCAATAGAGTGACACTGGGCATATCAACCACTCCGGGACAGGCCACAGTTTTTTGTGTGCTTTTATTTGGTTACAGTTTGGTGGGGTTTGTTTTGTATTGTTTTGTCTTTTCTTAGATGTAGTTTTATTTTGTCTTCTTGGTTGGGGGGGTTGTTGTTCTATTAGTTTTTTGTTTGTTTTTTCAAGAAAGAACTTGAAGTTGAGCAGGTAGGGAGGGGAGAGGATTTGAAAGGACTTGGGGGAGGAGAAGAATATGATCAAAATATATTTAAAATTTCAAACTTTTAAATAATAAATAAATAATAAATAAAAATGTAATTAAAAAAGAAAGCGACCATTTATGTTTGGATGCGCATGTGGCCTGTGTGTATATGTACGTATGTATAAGAAAACATATAAGATGTGTTTATGTGCAGATGTTAAAAGCAGTGTCTGAGAATATGATGATGGAGCTGTGTGGTATGAGTGTGATCCTGTGTAGTAGGTGTGAGTTCAAGTGTCTGTGTTGGACAAGGCTTTCCTGTACAAATCCTGCAGCTTGCTTGACTCCTGGCTGCACTTGAGTCAAAGGTCTGTGTGTGTGTGTGTGTGTGTGTGTGTGTCTGTGTGGTGTGTAAAACTGTGCCCTAAACACAACAGTGAAGGACTGCAAAACATTTGTTCAGCTAGCTTCTGCTCCCATCTCCCCATTGCCACCTTGCAGGGAGCACACAGAGATAATGAGAACTCAGGCAAGACCTCAAGGACCCCCGAGTGATGGACAACCCACCCCCAGGCCTTACAGGGAAGCACAGGCCTTCATCTCTAAGGCACTTGCTAGCTGTGGTGGGAGCTGGTATTCCTCCCGTACAATGGACTAACTAGTGTTTTCTGAACACTCTAAGTGCCAGGCCTGGTCCTTAGGAACAGAAGGGATTGCTTGCCCACAGTTTCACAGCCAGTTAGTAGCAGGATCTAGATTGACCCCAGGAAGTGTAAGAATACTACTCGTGTGTAAAGTATGACAATACAGCTCACGTATGACACTACTAGATGCATTTGTCAGAAACGATTGTTTCGGAGTCCTGCCCTACCCCTCTGAGTCTAAGATCTGCAATAAAGAAGGGTGTGTAAGAGGCAGGGTAAAGAGGCAGCAACAAGAAAATGAAGACCAGCTATTTGAGCAGGAGCCAGAAAGAAGACTAGATCCCCGGGCCTTGTGGGTGGCAACTGCGCACTCAGCATATGGGTCTGAATAGTACCCCACTGGGGCTGTAGCCTGGTGTAACTGACCTGGCCTGGAGGGTCAGCCTCATACCAGGAGAGTGCCAGTTGGACCATACACAGCAGCAGTTTGTTCCTGGCTGAGGCCAAGCAACCTGAATTTGCCGGGTCAGCAGATGTCATGGCAGGCCTGGGATTGCAGGAGCCCATGTAACAACCCACCCACCCACCCGTGGCTGGAGTTGCCCATTCCTACTTTTCCAGCAGTTGTAACAGTTGCTCCCACAAGGAAGCCCCAGGGCCACAGACAGCAGGCCTTCTAGTGTGCCTTCTAAAATGGAGATTCCTTCTCCCATGCTGAGTCAGTCTCCTGTGATCTTGCAATCTGTGTGTGTAATTGTACCTCTGGCAGTATGGACTCTCAAGATTCCTATCACCCCAGCAGCCATGAAGGGACCAAGGGAAGAATTGAGCCAGACAAAAAATGTGAGCTATGTGCTATGACCCCAAAGCAGCCCTGTGTCTCATACTGGCCAAGAGCAGTTCTTGCTGCCTGGCACTGATGATAAGGGTAACAGGTTCCTGACTTTGTGTAGTTTCTACCTGAAATGAATCTTCTCTGGAAGACCAGAGCACCTCTAGGACAAAGAGCAGATATTCAGATATTATTTAAGCTAACACTGTGTGTGTGTGTGTGTGTGTGTGTGTGAGAGAGAGAGAGAGAGAGAGACAGAGACAGAGAGAGAGACAGACAGACAGACAGAGAGAGAGAGACAGAGAGAGAGAGACAGAGAGAGAGAGAGAGAGAGAGAGAGAGAATGTGTGTGTGGTTGTGACTGTGTGACTATGATTATCCAACAGCATGAGGTCTGAGTTTGATTAGAGATCAAACTCAAGTGTTGTGATATGAATGATAAGGAGGAGCCAGCTTTACCCAACTCAAGCTTCAATGGCCCTACCATTAGCCATGGAAAATCACCTAGCAACCACACTTGAGCAGAAGGGCTGTGGTTAATCATGGCAATGGGACGAGCCTCGTCATGAACACTAACAGGATAAACAAGAGATACTTTCAAGTGTTCACAATTATGGTTGGGGTTCCATACCCAAGTTGTTAAAGGATAGTTTCTGGGCACCTCACCTGACCTACTGAGTCTATGTAGGACGTGGAGAGAACTGTCACTTGATTTTTTTAAAGAAAACATCTCAGTGATTTTGTGTACACTCACATTTAGGAACCACTGCTAAGGAAATCTCTTGTCTCTTTCCCAGCCCCAGGGTCAAAGCCATCACGTGGCAGCCATGCAAAGAATGAACATTATCTGCTGGCCACTCTTGGCTACATCCCCAGTCAACTGCTAAGAGACAGCCATCCAGCAGGCGAGGGTTCTCAGAGATACATTATTACCTCGGAGCTCTGGGAAATCCAAGCAGGAGGGCGTTTCTCTGCTTGCTGCCCGGCCCAGGTTCTGCTCCTCACAGCTTGCGAGCCTGCTCACACCACCACAGTCACCAGCCAAGAGCAGGAGGAGGCACCTGAGGGGAAACAGGTAGAAGACAGATCAGATCCATGACAGAGGAAGAAGAGAATGCCTGAGCAAACAGAAAAGAAAAGAAGAAGAAAAAAGTTCAATGGCCAAACCAGATGGTGATAGGCCCCTCTGACAGCCAAAGCTGCATCTTCCGAACAGAACACTGAGGAATCACAGCTCTCTTCCGAACTGAGGGAGGCATTTGAAGAAACCGTAACTTACAGCAGAGATACTCAGGCTGTCCGCAGCTTTCCTAAGGGTACATCAGTTCAACACCAGGAACAGGAAGGAAAAGAAAAGAGAACAAAAGGAGGGAACAAAGTAGCAGCTTGTGCTACATTGTCAACATTGTACTACACCAAAGAAAACTATGAATGAGCGTCGCAGCATCCCATCATCGCCATGGGCAGTAAACACCTATGAGGAGTGATCTCCATTCAATGAGCACATCTACACACCACCTCGGCCTTTCCTCATGTGTGACACTGCTGTGTTCAATTATTTTTGTGACAAGCATGTGTTACACATACAGCTATTTCAAAGCATTTGTTTAATTATGAGCAGCCCTTCACTTACTAAATGCATGTTGGGGGGGGGGGGATTGTTTTGTATTTCAAGTCTGGCTAGAGTGATAGCCGGCTTGGCAAAGGACTTGTCTTGCAAGCAAAAGGACCTGAGTTCAATTCCCAGAACTTACATTTTTAAAAGCTGGGTATGGTATTATGCACTTGTAATCCCAGCACAGAAGAGGCAGAAATAGTCATATCCCTGGGACTCGCTGGTCCACCGGCTACCCTACTTGGTAAGCTCCGGACTAGTTAGAAACCCTGTCTCAAAACAAATTTTTTAAGGTATGAAGTGCCTGAGAGAGGACATCCAAGGCTGTCCTCTGACCTCCATAGACACACACACACACATACACACACACACACACAAATGTCTGCACATACACAAATGCATACATACATACATGGACACGCACAAAGGTCAACTGTAAGGCAAACAGCCAACAGAACTCCTAGTTGTGGCCCCAACAGGAAAGTTACTCGTCAGGTATGTGCCAGCAGGACGGTGTGCAGTTCTGAGATCTGTAGCGCTTCTCCCATATTTAAGAGAACAGGGAGGACAGGAGGTGACAGACTCGACTTCAGAAAATGGGAGCTGGGAAGAGTATCCCACCCTAAAGCCACACTTGGCTTGAGGGAGGAGCGGACTGAGAAACAGAATGGAGAGTAGCCGCTCCCAAGACTGGAGAGGAGAGAATCTATTGTAAGGAACAAAAATAGCGGGACTTCGGTTCCTGTTTACAGTATGGGATCAATACTCCCCTTACCACATCCCCTAAAGCCAGATGGACTCCTTACAGAGGAGGACACTGAGACCCTACAAGGGTTCAGTGACCCACTCGGGCCACTCTGGGAAAGTGACCGTCCTAGAAGTGATTTATCATGGGCAGGTACTGGAGTAATGCGGCGAAGGCGCCCATGTGATAGGCACCAGGAAAGATTGGAAAACTCAGGCTAGGGTAGAAAGTTAGCGTAGGACTGGAGCACAGCACGAGGAGAACATGGGAGGGGGCCCCTCGAGCACAAACCAACATCTCTGAAAACGGATCTGGGTCAGGAGACAGGCCAGGTGCTCCCTGAGACTCTGATCAAGGAGAAGAGAAAGAAAATGAATCCTCATCATCCGGGAACAAGCAAAAATGAGACACAGACTTGGAACCAGAACATCAACTCTAGTGGCCATGTCTTATTAGCTTCAATTTTGGGAACTTGGAAAAGTGGAGATCCAGGAAGTTCTTTCTTTGAGTTCTCCTTTTCTCCTTTCCCCCTTGGGGCCGACACTCACCACAAATCATCTACAGAATAACGTACCACCCATCTTCCTCCCTGTTGTGGCCATATGCTTGCTAGTATCCACCTCCAGGGGCATGACTCTTTCGACATTCCCATTTTAAGTGATGAGAAAACTGTCTGGGGCCCCTGCATCTCCTCAGTGGCCATGCATGGTCTTGAACTCAGCTCTCTCATTGTCAATACTTCCAGTTTTGTTGTTTTTCTCCATACTCTGTGGTCTCTCTGGGGCAGCTGCTGAGCAGACTCAGCCAAGTTCCATGATCTCTGGATCTCCAATTCTGTCAAGGCTGCCATGCCATTAGAAAGGGGACAGGCAGGGACAGTCTCAGTTGTTTGGCAGGCAGCCTGAGTACACAGAGATGGGCACCAGCCTGAGCTAAGTCCCCCCTCCTCTGTGCCAAAGTGGCAGGAAGCAGGACACCAACAAGAATACTCTAACCGCGTGCAAATCTCATGAGAGGTGTGAACACTGCAAACCAGGACACGATGTATCTCCACACCAGGACCAGGGGCCAGAACGCAGGCAGAGACAGCCACCGAATGGAAAGTCATCAGAGAGAGAAGAAAGGAAGCAGCTGGGTCCGGCGGTGCAAACCTATACTGCACTCAGTGACTAAGGCAGGAGGATGGTAAGTTAAAGGCTGCCTGGACAGTAGAGAGAGTTGAAAGCCAGCCTGGGTAACTTCCCTTTCCTACTTGGTGGCTTGGCAATTTATGAGAATATCTTATCTTGATTTTTTTCCCTAAAGAAAAAAAAAGGGGGGGGAGCTGAAAATTCAGCTCAGGGGTGTAACTTAAGTTTTCCAGTGTCCCAACTGGCCAGCAGTTGGGACATATCTCTCTCCCACAGTCCTGTAGCTTTTTATAAAATAATCACACAGAGGCTTATATTAATTACAACTTCTTGGCCATTTGCTCAGGCTTATTACTGACTAGCTCTTACACTTAAATTAACCCGTTAATCTTATCTATGTTTAGCCACGTGGCTTGGTACCTTTTCTCAGTTCTACCTTCACATCTTGCTTTCTCTGTGTCCAGCTGGTGACTCCCGACTCAGCCTTCCTCTTCCCAGAATTTTCCTCATTTGATTATCCTGCCTATACTTCCTGCCTGGCTACTGGCCAATCAGTGTTTTACTAAACCAGTGTACAAGGGCATTATCCCACAGCACAGTGGTACTCAGTTAAGTGTTTACTTAACATGTTTGAGGCCCCAGGTTCTATCTCCAGTACCAGAAGGGAAGAAGGGAAGGATGGAGAGAGACTTAGAAGGACCAGAATATGGGGTTCAGAGTGGGGTCCCCACATGGTGTATTTGGGGATGTGGGAGAACCTGTGGCATGAGCCCATCTGGAAGAATCAGCAGCCAGGCTGGGAGAGTTGTGTCCTGGCCTCTTGGGGTAGACAGGGGATGAAGGAAATCCTGACCCTGCCTCCTAGGTCCATGGAAACCCAGCTGGGAAGAGAGAGAAGGATACCCTTGGAGGGGAGGCCCAGGGCCGAAGTAACAACACCCTGAGTGCAGAAAAGTGGGTAGGCCACAGGATGTAGACATCAGCCTGACCCAGAGCCTCACCATGTGTTTCTTCTGTTCTCAGTGCTGACAGAGGTAAAGAGTTGAGGAGAAACGGTCTAAGGAAACACATAGAACTCTTCTTACCTCCCTTGACATTTATGAAGCAACCCACTCAGAACGGAAGATCAGTGGGCACAGACGCAGGTTTACTAGATGGCTCTCCAAATCTGCTGCCAGAAGCAGTGGCTGGCACCTGGCTTCATTGTTGTTGTTGTTATTATTATTATTATTATTGTTGTTGCTATTGTTCCCACTCCCATCCACTGGCTTGAGAAATGTATGGGCTCAGCTGCCCCACCCCCACTCCAGTTGGGCACCAACAGAGGCCATCCAATCTTTAGGGGCTAAAGCCTCCTATCTCCACAGCTGTCAGGAAGCTTCAGCAAGCACCGGCTCTAGTTACAGGGCATGAGCAGTGCAGAGACAGCTGTCCCGGGCTGTCCCACGCTGGGGGGGGGGGGGTCTAAGAGATGGAAATATTTGTTCTCTCTCACGCGCATGTTCTCTCGCTCTCCTTCTCTTGTTCCCCACTAATTTCAATTTTCTTACTGCAGACTTCTTTTCCCAGGCTCGTCATGTGTATCATGACCTCAGCCTAGGCTGGGGTACACGTGAGCAGGCCATCTTACAAGTCTTTCAGGTCACAATTATGTCGTGTTGGCCAGAGGCCATCAGTCTTCCATGTGCGTGCATACAGTCCTTTTTGTTTGAGCAACAGAATACTCGTGTGTACCTGTCTTTCTTCCAACGCTAACCAGCGGGATGGAAGTTTTGCATCTTTGGGGCTGTGGGAGACCATGTGGTACCCCCCAGGCAGTGTCCTGTATCCTTCAGGTTCAGGAATGAGCTGTGTGATAGGGTAAGCATGCACAATGGGGAGGGGGTGCCCATGATTAACTTTGCAGCCCGACAGAAGAGACCTGTCTCAGTCTGGAAGGGAAAACAGAACTCCAGGGCTGGACATCTACCAAACAACCTTCCTGAATCTTTGAAAGCAAAGGGAGGGCTGGTGCATCTGGGAATCTTCTGCCTGGTGGCTGAGGACTTCAGAGAGTCGATGGCATTAGGCCCAGGCAGCCAGGTCTATGAATTCTGATGCAATGTGTAGATTTCAAAAAGAAGAATCAAATAGTCAGAGATGCAGCAAGATCAGCTTGTCCTAGCCTCAGCACCACCTCCATTGTCCTGACAGACTTGTGGGGTTTTGTCTGCATTTCTTATTGTAGCAGTTACTCTCCATCAGTGAGAGATGAGGGATGACAACATGGCTATTTGGTACCTATGCAAACTTGCAAATCTTTTCATCTCGACTGGTCAGTTTCCTTCCATAACATGCAGGGGTCTCTAAAGGGTCCGCAGAAGCTGTCAGTCCACACCTGCCAAAAGGTTACAGTCTGTCTTATTTTGATCACTCAGAAAGGACATGGTTGATTAGGAGTCTTTCAGAACATAAGATGGAAGATACCCCAATCTCCTGGGACTATAAAGATCAGAAGGAGCTGGGCAGCAGTGGTGCATGCCTTTAATCCCAGCACTTGGGAGTTAGAGCCAGGAGGATCTCTGTGAGTTTGAGGCCAGCCTGGTCTACAGAGTGAGTTCCAGGACAGGCTCCAAAGCTACACAGAGAAACCCTGTCTCGAAAAACCAAATCAAACAAAACAAAATCAGAAGGAAACAGTAGAGAATAGAAACTTCCCAAGCCTGGGCCAGTGTCTAGAGCAGTGGTTCTCAATCTCCCTAATGTTATGTCCCTCTAATACAGTTCCTTATATGGTGGTGACCCCCAACTATAAAATTATTTTGTTGCTACTTAGTAACTGTAATTTTCTACTATTATGAATCATAACATAAGTATCTAATATGCAGGATATCTGATGTGTCTCACACACACACACACACACACACACACAAACACACACACACACACACACACACACACACACACACACACACGAAAGTAACAACTCACAAGTTGAGAACCACTGGTCTAGAGGAAGTTCTTGGAGTCTAGCAAAGCCAGACCAGAGCAGGCAGAAATGCCATGGTTTGAGGTAGGCAGTGACCAAGACATTCTGCTTCCTATTGTTTACAAAGTTGGTTTCTGTAGGTTTAGAGTACAGTGGTGTGTGTGTGTGTGTGTGTGTGTGTGTGTGTGTGTGTGTGTGTGTGTAGGAGTGTGTATTACTATCAACATATGACAACATGTACCCAGGATATAGGTCACAGCATCATAAAGTGTTACTGCAGAAAAAGGCTTTGAAGGACACACATTTATAGGAGCATACATCTCTACACCACACACACACCTTGGCTTAATCAATGCATGTTGAATGAAGACACCTCATTACCAATTTAAGGAACTGTATATCTATTCACCAATCATTACATAACTATTGTATTTAGAGCTTGTACTAAAATTAGGTCAGTATACAAATAACAGGCTAATGCCAAGAAAGTTTGATTCAAGGCTGTTTAGCCATTTCATCAAAGAGCTACACTAATTTTAAAAACAATCCCTGATGATGGATTTTTTTTCCCTCTATGCTTGGACAGCCAGGTGTATGGACCTTGGCACAAAAACACCAGTGAGTTCCAAGCTGGGGGAAGGTGTGTGGCTAAGAGACAGTCCAGCCTATCCAGCTCTCTGCACACTCCTGGAAGTCTTAAAGAAGAAACTATGTAAATGGGAAAACAAAACCCTGTTTGGTCTCCCCATGCCCCCTCAGAAACGTTACCTGTCTCTTAAGATGGCTGGAGAGTCTGCTACGGACAGAGTGGGAGAAAGCAGGTGCAGGCATGTGAGGGTGGTGCCGAGAAAATCCAGTATCTAGCTCGACTTCTTACTCACCAAACCCCCATGACACCTTTATCACCAGGCCTAAGCCTATTGCCCTCTGGCCCTCTATTCAGCCATATGAGGCACTAGACTTGGGAGATTTATTAAAATTATTTATTTTATGTGGATAATTGTTTTTCCTGCATGTATTCTATGTTTCGCATTCATGACTGCTACCCTTGGAGGCCAAAGGAGGGAGTCAGAACCCCCAGAACTGGAGTTACAGACTATTGTAGTCCCCTGGGAATCAAACCTGGATTCTCTGGAAGAGCAGCCAGTGCTTTTAACCACTGAGCCATCTCTCCACACATCGGGTAATTATTTCTTATGCCAAAATGAAAATGATTTTCATTTCTACATTTCCTATTGGCCCAAGCACCTGGGCATGAGAAAAGCTGTAGCTGTGGCAGGATTGTGTCCTGAGGCTGTCATTCCCAAGGTGGAGGGCTTTAGCTGCAGGACACTGGAGAACAGAAGGAATGGAATTTGAGCTACCCCATCCAAGGAGTGGAGAATTCTTCATGATTCCAAAGGCATGTAACAGGCTTCTGGGGGTCAACCAGTTGGGAATGTCTGTGTCCCTGACTCTTGGTACAGGGTCTGTTCATTCATGTCTCAGCTAGAGTTTCCCCAAAGGAAACAAGAGGCAGAAAAGCCTCACTTGGTAGATGGGTAGTTGGATTATTGGGGTCCTTGAAACTAGCTTCAGCTCTATCCTTTCAGCCAAACGTGAAGGTTGCTGGATCAGGTTGGGCCTACTGGACTAGAGAGCTGAGTCACCCACAGGAAGAGATAGCAGGGACCGTAAATCACCCTGCATTTAAGGATGGCTTTAGAAAACTCTGGCTCTGGGCTCAGTGTCTTTATTTATATCTCTCACAGGAATATTTTTCAAACTCATGACAGTGCAGTCGGTATTGCTTTGAGCACACTCCAAGCACCTGGTCTCTTCTATAATGAGCCTTGCAGGTGACAGGCCTTCAGATGCTTGAGCCCAATTCTGAGCCTGCTGTGACTCAAGTCCACACGTACACCTACTCCCTGCCAAGGCCAAATCCATTCTCCTGCATAGAGGAAGTACAGCCAAGTTCATGGCACAATGTTGTATGTAAATGCACAGTAAGCATGCAGATGTATACATTCATGAAATCGCCATATACAAGCTGCTACAAAGCTTGGATTCTCCACACATTCCCAAGTCATCCTTGTTCACTAGGACATTTGAGTCAGGGCACAGAGGAAGGGCCCTTCCAGCCATCAGATGCCCATTTCACAGCTTCAGAAGAACTTGGCTGATGACCAAATGAAGTTAGGTTTTGTACCTTGGCATCTTGGGTTCTGCTGTGGATGTCCTTACAGTGCAGTTACAGACAAATCAGACAGGCCAGGCATGGTGGTGTGTGCCTTTAATCCCAGCATTCAGCAAGTGTATCTCCTTAGGTTTGAGACCTACCTGGCCTATATAGAGGCTTCTAGGACAGCCAGAACTCCAAAGAGAAACACTGTCTCAAAAAACAAAAAACAAAACAAGCAACAAAAAAAAAAAAATGAACAAACAAACCAAAAGAACCAGACATCAGAAGAATTGTAGCATCTGCAGGTGAAAGAGCCAATGGCCACAGCCCTCCCTCTTGAATTTCCTGAAAGAAAGAAATGAAATTTGTTGAGCAGAGAAAAGGAACAGGGTAGGCTTGTCTTTCCCCATTAATAAAAGCTCATCCCTTTGACCTCTGTTTGCATGGTTTCTGTATCTTCCACCTCTCCAAACTTTTCATCTTCTTCCTGATTTGTAATTAAATCATTTAGTTTCATTTGATAGACTAGTAATTGTTGATTATTTATTCCCACTGGTTTGTTGATCACTGTTTAGTCTTTTTCTAAGTCTCCCACAAGAAGAAGAGATGCCTCATTCTACCTACTTCATTGTGGATTCCAGAGAAAACAACACACATCATCTAGGACCACAAAAGACGGTGGCTGCAATGAGTTTTGAGTCCACCCTTGAAGTCCTGCCCAGTGACTTATTCTGAGATGACAAACTCAGAAACGAGGGTCCTTTTAATACATCCATCTAGTCCAGGGCCTGATCTTTGAGCTCTATGCCACCTCACCAAGATGATGCAGAATGGAACCCATTCAACCTACACTTTCTTCTGTGTTCTAGGTACAATAATTGCAGCAATTTACTAACCACTCACCATGTGCCCAGTATTGAGCAGGTATGTGGAGTCCACAGATGAAGGATGGCGTAGTCACTGGGGCCCACCACAAAGTAAGAGGGAGAGACAGATGTTTTCCATTTGCATCAGAATAATGGCCAGTGTTACTTATAGTTTCCTTCTTGACTATCATAGATCTATATCCTTCAGAAATCACAGTGGGAAAGAGAGATGTGGGGAAGGAACTCAAAAGGAAAAGACAGGAGGAAAATGCTGCAGACTGATAAAAAGCTGGGTTGGGCTGACTGGAGATTTCTTCGCCTCCTGGTGCACTGATGGTAAACAGCTGTGGAGCCGCTGAGAAGCTCATCCAGGAAAGCGCTTGCCTCATTAATGTGAGGGCCTGAGTCTGATCCCCAGCACCCATGCACAGGAATGTGCAGTGGAGGCAGAAACAGGAGGCTTCCTGGGGGCTTCCTGGACAGCCAAGCTAGCTGAATTATTGAGATTCAGGCTTAGTGAGAGACCTTGTCTCAAAAGAAAGAAAGAAAGAAAGGAAGAAAGAAAGAAAGAAAGAAAGAAAGAGAGAAAGAGAGAAAGAGAGAGAGAGGGAGAGAGGGAAGGAGGGAGGGAGGGAGGGAAAGAGAGAGAAAGAGAGAGAGAGAAAGAAAGAAAGAAAGAAAGAAAGAAAGGAAGGAAGGAAGAAATGAAGAAAGGAAGGAAGAAAGAGAGGAATGATTGAAGAAGACACCTAAAGTTAATTTCTGACCTCGATGAATGTGTACACACACACACACACACACACACACACACACACACACACACACACCACAGAGTTTCTTCTCCCATCTCCTGGATCCCAGCTATTTTTGTCATTTTCTTGAGCAATAGCGTGGAATCCAAAGCAACAGTGCCTTTCACCTTCTTGGAACCCTAACCCTGTCACATGGACAGACCCAAGTTCTCCTGTGGGAAGATGAGTGAGTGTATGTGGGGTAGAATGGATAACTGGGTCCAGACTATCATTATCTAGCCAAGTGACCCACTGCCCAGCCCATAAACATGTAAGCCCCCAAAGCCAACATCAGAGATGCCCTGTCCAACTCTGCAGGCCTTGATACTGGTCTTCAGATGACCGGGCAGTGATAAAGGAGTGTTGTCAACCATCTCCAACTGTGGGGGAGGTTCCTCATGCAGAACCCAAGCTATACAGCAGCATCTCTCTCCTACCAAGAGAGCCACTAACGTTGGACCACTTGATGTCACTCAAGATATAGTTCATGATATAATCTGAACTTGTGCTCACAGAATAGAGCTGAACAGAGTGCCATGCCACAGACCTCAGACATTGGCAAAGGGCGAAACAAGTAAGAACTACCCCATGCGTGTATTAATGCCACTCCCTGGCTCTCCTCCATCTCCCCAAGACATGGGCTTGGGAAAAAAGTTACCTGATCACTGCTGCCTTTGTCCACCAATTCACTCGGGGATGGATTAATCCCTACTCAGTTTCTTCCCCACCTCCCCCATTCTCTCCCCAGTCTGGCTGCCCAGATGATGTAAGCGGTAGCCAATCTTGCAAGACAGTCTGCAGCTGGCTCACTTCCGTGTCCATGAAGAGAAGGCAGACACTTTAGAGAAAGAACTGGAAAATATTACCACCCGCCCCACTCAACTCTGCCTCCCCCAGCCCTTGCCCCACTCTATACTCCCAGGCTACATACGGAGGAACCCCAAGAGACCAGAGCTGGGAAGTCCTGAAGGCCAAGAAAAAGAAACTGGAACCAGAGCCCCACGGCCCCATGGGTTGAGCCACGAGACTGCTTTGGGCATGAGAACGAGTCTTAGGAGAGAAACCCAGAGCATCTGGAGGGCCGTGCCAGCACCCGCCCCTCATCCCCACAATCGGCTGCAGCAGAGGTGGCATGGCCAGCTGGTACCAGTGAAATGGGCATTGGCATCAAGGGGTCAGCGGGTCAGCTTCAGCGTTGGGGAAGGGGCTGCACAGAAGATTTCCCATCACTGAGGGGCCAGGGGGCACATGCGTGTAATCCAACTCACTCAGATGTCAGGGCAGGAAGATTACAGGTTCAACGTCAGCTTGGATTGTGCAGAGAAGCCCTGCTTTAAAAAAGAAATCACTTAAAAATTAACAAAGAAATGGGTTTTGTTGTGACATATTCATCATTACATCTTCTTACCCACTTCCCCTCTGCTCTCTCTCATTCCCCCAACTTTGCTGCTGCCCCCCAGTAGCCCACCCTTCTGTTCTCATGACATGCATATCCTTCTGCTTTCTGGTTTCCCCTCTTCCCTGCAGACCCCTCCCTCTCGTATTCCTCTTGCTGTTTGCATATGCATGTGTGAGTGCTTATTTATTTATTATCAGTTATTTGAAACTGTCAGAGTCCCTCATAAAACCCAGGGGAGGGAGACTCAAGCTTGTTGACTTGGACAAGTGTGGGCAGACAGAACCCAGTCCTTTTGTTGCGTTGAAAATTTTCAAAACCTTCCAATGTCTGCAGCATGAATCTTAAAAGGCCTTATTAATAAAAACAAACCTGGAACCAGGTATTGGGGTGAACACTGAAAGATCAGAGAAGCAGAACAAGCCACAGCCACCTCATCTTGCCAGTTCCTCAGCTGATCCTGTTTCCTCAGACTGGAAGCCTCTGAGTCCTCATCCGGAATGGATCTCAGCTGAACTGCTGCTAAAAGTTTCACCAGTCTCTAGTTCCTGGTTTTCACACCTTATATACCTTTCTGCTTCCTGCCATCACTTCCTGGGATTCAAGGTGTGTGTCACCAAGCGTGGTTGTTTCCAGTGTGGCTTTGAACTCACAGAGATCCAGACCGATTTCTGCCTTTCGGAATGCTAAGATTAAAGGTGTGCGTGCCACCTTTTCTGGCCTCTATATCTAGTGGCTGTTCTGTTCTCTGACCCCAGATAAGTTTATTAGGGTGCACAATATTTTGGGGAACACAATATCACCACAAATGTCTCTAGAATTTCTCCAAGCTTTTAATGCAGGCGTAGGGATCTACTATTAAAGAGCCATTGCTTCTTGTCTTGGAGATTTCTGCTTTTTGAGCATGCCCCACAAAATCCCACGACCACACCATAGATGGACCGCTTGAAATCTATAAAATGTAGACAAGCCTTTCTTAGTTCCCTCACCTGAAAGAAAGATAAAAATGCATCCATCCATACGTTCCAGAGCTGTGGGTTCAAGCAGACACAATCTGTGAAACAAAGCTAATGCACACTCATATAGGAACAGCGAGAGCTGGGCAGGAATTCTCTGAGCTGAATGTACCTTGCATGGGTGTTTGTTACCATTTTGATTTTAAGGGTATTTGATTTAAGGGGAAGGAAATGGGGGTATTGTAGGTCCTTGAAGGGGGTCTTGGGACCCCAGCTCCTTCCTCTCGGCCTCTGAGTCTTGAACTCCTCTGGGTGACAGTTTTCTCCACCATATGCTCTGGACCACAAGCCCAAAACTAATGGAGCCAAGCAACTCATAAACTAAAACCTCTAAAACGATGAGCCAAAATAAACGGTTGTTTTTTTTTTTTCTTTTTAAGATGTTTTATCTTGGGCATTTTGTCACAGTAGTAGAAAGCAGTGCCCTGCTCAAAGGTTGGGCCTTGTCTACTCAATGCATACAACTTTCTAAACTCAAGAGGGGGGGGGGACGACAGCTAAGGTGCTTGTGGCACTGGTCTGTGGAAAACGAAAAGAATGTTCTTGATCTACAGGGGACATAGGAGGGGGTGCACTCTGGGAAAGGATATTTTGAGGTAGTCCCAGCCTGGAAACAAATTTTGAAGAAGGAATGGAAGAGGGAAGCATGGAAAGAAAATGGTTCCCAATACTCCCTATGTATCTCTACTCAACTCAGAATCAAGCCTAGAGGAAGGCTACTTTCAAAAGGGGAGAGACTTAGATGAGTACCTCTTATTCCGTCTGCCTGGAACCCCTCCACCTACTTCTAGAAATCTACCCCTTCTCTCCTCTAGTGGTGTCTTCCTCCAGCACAATGCTGGTTGTATTCTATTAGAAGCTACCAGCTAGGAAATTGTTTCCCAGGCTCCAGAACAGGCACCTGAGCCAAAGGAGACCAATGCTCCCTAGAGAGTTTCTGAATTCAACCCCAGAGAAAAGGGCGGGTCTTCCCTGAGATAAAGATTTCAGGTTGTCACTTGGTTGCCATGGGCACCGCTGGTGCCAGTTTGAGAAAGAAAGACCCATGTGTAGCTGGGCAGAAACAACATGAGAAGCTGTGAGTCCTAGCCTTTTGTCTTTTCTGTGTCCCCAATTGTCCCTGAAGCCAGCACGACTCTGTTGGCCTTTGGTTCAGTTACAGAAACTAACAATTCCCCTTTGAGCCCCAGCTGGTTATGACAATATTCTGCTGCTTGTAAGTAATCACGGCCTACTGTAACCTTTGTCCTGTTTCTCAAGGACAACCCACCAGCACTGGGGGAAAAGACACTGGAAGCAAAGCAATTAGAAAGCCACGCAGGTGTGTGTGACAGTTGTGTCACCTGGTCTATGTGTGGGGCTCCTAACAGTGGGATCGGGGCCTGACCCTAATGCTTGAGCTGGTTTTTGGGCACCTAGTCCCCATACTGGGTTGCCTCACCCAGCCTTAATACAAAGGGAGGAGCTTATTCCTACCTCAACGTGGTATGCCATGGTTTGTTGACACCCATGGGAGGCCTGCTTGGTTCTGAACAGAAACAGAGGAGGAGTGGATGGGGAAGGGTGCCAGAGGGGAGGTGGGGGAAGTGAATGGGAAGAGGAGAGGGAAGGGAAACTGAGGTTGAGATATAACATAAATGAAAAAACTTAATTAATAATAAAAAACGAAGAAAGACATTCAGGAGTACACTACAATAAGAAGTGTGGAGCTCAATGGTAGAACATTTGCCTAGCATGCACAACGCCCTGGGTTCAATTCCCAACACTCTCTCTTCACCAAAAAAATTAGATGAATTCATTTTTTTTTTTATTTCTTTTCTGGTCACTAAATTGGCTTAAGTCGTATTGATACTCACACACAGAATTGAAAAAAAAATCAATATTCTCTTAAAATGTTTGTTCCCTTGGTATATTTTAGGAAACATTCATTTTCATGAACATTTCAGAAACATTAGAACACTTGGTTCAGCCATGGAACACTTTTCAGAACACCATAAGATCCTGGTGTCTGTCACCTGTCACCTGAGTGCTGCAGGGACTCTGTCCCAGACCTTGCTGGCAGAGGGAAGCTGACTCCCCTTCAGGTCTCCCCTAAGGAGCATTCCACGGCCCCCTTCTTCCCATTCTGGCCTTAAGCACATCCTTCCCCGCCCACCCGCACTCCCTTCCGGAGCACCTGTTGCTACAACAAAGAGAAGCTTGGGGTTGAAGTTTCTGGGCTTGTCCAGGTGATAAACAGGGTCCATTCAGAGGAGATAATGCCATTTGTTGGATTAGCTCTTTTCAATCATCGGGGAAAGCTCTGGGTGGGGAGAGGCATTCAGAGAGCTCCGTGGATGTGAAAAGGTGATTATATTTAAATGGGAGACCTGTCAGCAGGCAAAGCCCTCGGCCAGCTGACACACAGGCAACTTCAATAGCTCTGGTGCAGCAGGCAGGGTGGGATTCGTGCCTCTGGACTCAGACAGCTGCCTCTACCCTAAGGGAACAGGCCTTTCTCTTTGCCCTGGGCACAAGGGTTCTCTCCCAAGGGTTTTGTCAGCACTGCCTAAGCAAGAGCAGACCCAGCTGAGGTCCTCTTAGAAACCAGGTCTGCAGGGATTTATCACAGGCCCAGTGATTTGAGAGTTGTGGACACAGCCCATGTGATGCTTCAGGATGGGGGGTTCACTGGGAGTTCTGTTATTCTGGTGCAGTGGACCGGGACCACATATGGTAAAGGAGCAGGGGCAGAAGTAGCCATGAGTATCAACCAAAGGATATGACTGCATCCTAATAAGACTTTATATTTATAGATATGAAGATTTGAATTTCATATTATCTCCAAGTGCCATGAGATATTATTCTTCTCACCAATGGTTTAAAATGTAAAATATCAGGGCTGGAGGCGTGATTCAGTGGTTAAGAGCACTTGCTTGCTATTCTTGTAGAAGATCTGAATTCAGTTCCCAGCATCCACATTAGGCAGCTCACAATGTGTAACTCCATTTCTGATGCCCTCTTCTAGCCTCTTTGGATACTTGTATATAAGGGTAATCTCATACACACACACACACACACACACACACACACAGACACACACACACACACACACACACACAGAGAGAGAGATAGATAAGAAAGAAAGTGAATCTTAAAAAAAAATAAAGATGTAAAACTCACCCTTTCCTTCACATACTATATGAAACAGAAAGTTGGGAAGATTTTGCTCACAGACAGTAGCTTATCAACCAGTCTAGAGAGTTCCACTTGAGAGAGAATGGGTGATAAAGAGATACCATCTTACTTAGCTCTATGAAGAGTCCTAAACTTGCTGAACTGATTCATAACCTGCATATCTACAGCACTCTAATATTAACAGACATACCTGTGGCCTCCTTCAACAAACACCACCACCCTGTGAGTGAAGTATCATGTCAATGTCTACATGAGAAAGCTGGGGGACAACCCTGACAAACCAAGAGCACACAGTAAGGGGGAAGACTCAGGGGCAAGACTCACTGGGAAGATTCAGGGGAAAGATTCAGTGGGAAAAAGACTCAGGGGCAAGACTCAGTGGGAAGATTCAGGGGGAAGACTCAGTGGGAAGATTCGGGGGACAACTCAGGGGGAAGAGGACTCAGTGGGAAGAAGACTCAGTGGGAAGAAGACTCAGTAGGAAGAAGACTCAGTGGGAAGACTCAAGTTCAGACACAGTACTTGTGCTACTGTGACAAAATGCAGAAGAACAGCAATTTAAAGGAAGACACCTTTATTTTGGCTCCCATATTTGGAAGTTGCTGCCTGTGGTCAGCTGACTCCACTGTGCTGGGCCTGAGGCAAGATTGGAGACATCAGAATAGAATGGCATAGCCGAGGAAAGCCTCTAGCCTCGTGGTGTGCACCGCCATGCCTGGCTCTTCCTTCTTGTCCCTCAGGAAGTGACACAAAGGGGGCAGGGTGCCAGGCCCAAGGTATCTCCTTCAGGGTACACCCCGTGTCTGAGCTGCCTTTCTCACTGACGGGACCCCTGACAGAGTGATGTAAGGAAGGAAGTATGTTCTGGCTTACAGTGGAGGGGACCCATCCGTCAGGGCAGGGAAGGCATGGTAGCAAAAACAGCTCTGGCTGTGACGACAGAACTCTGAGGCAGCCAGTAATAGGTACTCCGTCAGGAAGCCAAAGAAATTAACGCTGGTGCTCAGCTGACTTCTTCCTCTTTCCTTTTTTAATTTAGTCTGTGTCTCCAATCCCTGGAAAGTATCACCCACATTCAGAGGGAGTTTTTCTGTCTCGTTCAAACCTCTCTGGAAGGGCTCTCAGAAACACACTCAGCCAGAGGTGTGTCTCCTAGGTGACTCTCGACCCAGTCAGGCTGACGGTCAAGACCAACCATCACACTCAGTGCTGCCTCTGCTTCAGCCGGGCCCTGCCTCCTAGTTCCATCACCTTGTAGTTACAAATTCATTGATGGACTAACCCATTAAGTCAGCGTCCTCATGAGCCAGTCACTTCCCAGGATCCCCACTTCTGAACACTGCATTGGAGAAGCATCCTTCAACAAATAAGGACTGGGGGGGGGGGGGGACATTTTACATCTAAACTCTGAGGCAGAGAGACCACATCCAGGAGATGCTTGAATTGTGCATTCATTTCACCCACTGTTTTAAGGACCTTGGAGGCAATAGATGGGGACAGTCATCTTGACCAAGCACAGAGGTGGGTGACTCGGGATTTCCTGGTCCTCCTGATTCCCTTAAGCTCATGACCACATAGGAAGCAGATAGGTGCTTTTCTTATGACATAAAGGTCTGCCCCTTCATGAGGACTCTGAAGACGGCAAGTTCAACAACGGACTGTAATCCCACAGTCTCGGCCACCATGACTGTTAGCAACCTTTCCCAGAGATTCCAAGGCCAGCTTGAGACCTAGCTGGGTAGTCCCCATCTTTCCAGCTTTCAATGGATGGCAGTTCCAGATAGCCTCTCTTTCCACTGTCCCCTTCTCCCTCTTCAACAGATGCTCATCAGTTCTGCCTTCAAATGGTCTGATTTTATGCTAAGCAAAAGCAGTAACCTTGTCTATATGTGAAATAAATACTTATTGCTATTCTGGCTTGAAAGCTATCCCCATAAAATATGTGGAGGGACTACCAGCCTGCCATGGCCCGATACCCATGTGTGGTCCTGCTAAGGGAACTGTGCATGCCTTGTGCTCTGGGATGATGGTGGTATTCCTGGCACTAGCCATGGAGATGGAGCAAGTGACAAACTGAGAGAGAAATTGGGGAAATCAGTGACAGTCATGATGGAATCCAGCTCCACCCAGCACTACCAGCAGACAGCACTCAACCTTTGTGAAAGAGTTTAAAGAAAGGTACCCATCTATGTCCTGTGTGGCTTGAGGTTGGCTGAGAAAACACAGATTGCCATGGTCATTTTGGCCTTCAGATCCTGGAACATGTTGCCAGGTTTCAGTGGAACAGCATGACTCTATGGGAGGTCCCTGAAGGCCAGCATCATGGAGCTGATCACAAGTGGAACACTGAGTATTTTGGAAGAGGAGAACCACAGTAAAGACATTCTGTGTCAAACTATGGTAGAGATGATCCAACAAGAGTGGCCACAGCACAGGCCTGACATGCTGATGGAGGTGGACACTCTCTCCAGGCCAGGGGAAACACAGGCAGGATTGGCATGCTCATCCTTTTACACCTGGCCAAGGTTGTAGTGACCTTTCAGACTCTCCTCTCAAAGAAGAAGGGATATTCAACAAACATTATCTCAGAACATGGAAAGAGTCTTCTGTTCTCTACTCATCACACTTCAGGGAAATGTCACCAAGTACCAGCAAATGACGACTGACGCCTCTCAGGAGTGAGAGACTCAAGCAAACTCTTCCATAAGCATCGCAACACTGAATGTAGCTGTCAATCACATTGCTGTTGAGAACTGTAAACTCCTAGATACTGTGGCTGCTTCTAAATAAACAAGAACTACAGTTGGGAGCAGTTGAGTGCTTATCACTGCTATCAACAGAAAAGGCAAGTTGCACGACAGGAAACCCTGATGATTACATGTGGAGACGTTGCTAAGCATTCCTTTCTCTCTGCTGCACAGACTGCTGGTGGAGGAGCCTTGGGAAGAAAACACTACCTTTTCCTGAAGAGATCTCATCAGGTGCTACGTGTGCTGGGCAATCATCTGTGCACATGGCTGGCCTTAGATGCTAATTCACGGACACTAGTAAACATTGGAAAGCACATGTAATTTTTTTCTCACTTTTACAACCCTCCCAAGTCAGTTTCTATGCTTTTTAAGCCAGATGACTTGGGGAGCCCTCTTCAGGGAGCATCTCCTGGTCCATTGCTATTAGCAATAATACCAAAATATCTCCATACTTCTGGGACCAACTTGGTTAAGATGGACTCTCCTTCAGAGAGTTCCCTAGCTATAAATATTCTGCACTTGGTTTCCATAGTGATGAGGGACTGAAATGCTTTCTTTGATTCCTCTTTGAGTCCAGCAAGGAGAATTAATGAAGTGGATATATCGCTTGGATCCCAAGACTAGGTTCCAGATTTCTGCAGAGCGGTTCAAGAATAGCTGTCGACGTCTCTCAATACTGGACCAGTAAACTGCTGTCTGCATCTGGAACCAGAGAGGGAGGCTTGGGCTCCCTCTTCTCCTCTTCATTTGTGCAGTGGGAAGGTATGGATTTTTGCAAGGGAAAGTGTGGTTGACCCGATGTTTCAAACACTAGAGAAGGGAGGGGTCTGGCTAGTGGACTAGAGCCACTGAGCTCTGTAGACATGCTCCTCTCTTCCCAGGACTACGCAATCATTCCATATGAGTCCATCCTGCCTCAGCACCTGGGTGTGGAGAGCCCACTTTCTTCCCTGATGCAGCAAACCCCCCTCCCACCCTACTTTCTTCTCAACGCAGACCTCCTCAGGGAAGCGTTTCCTTCCCCTCTCTGACTATAAAATCAAGTGTCTCTTATAAGAACTCACAGCCCCATGTTCCTTCCAAGGACCTTCCACAGCAGAGTCTACATGCATGTCTGACAAGTCAATGTCTGCTCCTCACTCACACCTCTAGGAGGTTCACATTGTGTCTAGTTTTGCTCGTCATTCCATTCCCACCCCTATCCTGGAGTCTCAACACACAGCAAATTCCAATATTTGCTTGTTTGCAACATCTGGCTCTTCTCACACCCATCTTTGCAGCAGAGAAGCTGCTGCCAGACTCCTAGAACTCTCTGAGGAGACACTTTCTAGTGCCCTGGAAGGCCTTGAGTGGCTTAGCCTTAGAGCTGATCCACTATGCCGTGAGGAACTAGAGTGCATGGCAAAATACTGGGGGGTGGGGGGAATTCTGATAGACCCAGCTAAAGACTCCATTGCCTGCCAACACTGCATGTAAATACAGAAACAGACAGCTCCAGGGTAGCCCAAACACACCTACACACACACACACACACACACACACACACACACACACACACACACACGGAGGAGGGGAGGGTATAATAAATAAATGTAAATGTTTAAAACATGTAACTGTAAGCATCTCTCCAAATCCAGCCTCCATTCCCTTTCTCCAGAAACAACCATCGTTCAGAGATCTTTCAGATGTTTCCAGAAATGCTGTGTACAAAGGTAAAAGACTTTTTTAAAATACGAGTGGTTTGTACTATTTACTTTTTTTTATAGCATCTCCCGGTAAGCCATTCTACGTTGGTTTAGTAGGGAATCTCTGAGTCCTTTTTCTTGGCTGCATAGTATTTTATGGCAAGACTGTATGGCGGCTTACTGAACAAGCTCCCTGCTGCTTGTGGTAGCCTGGAGCTGGAGAAAAGCAGGGCAGAGAGGTGAAGGGTCAGATGGGAAACTACAGTAAAGTGAGCAGGGTTCAAGTTACCTAAGTGGGGCTGAAAAAGAAGAGAGAGAGAGAGAGAGCCTAGCCAGCGAGGGGTGAGAACAGAGGAGGTTCTGAGTACATTGTACAAAACTATCGCCAAGAAGAAATAGGAAAGAGAGTTACTGAGCTGGCTGGGGGTGGAGGTGTAAAACTTTACCTCTTCCTCTTATTCAAATGACTTCACAATCTCCCCCATGCTCTCTTTCTCCTCTTCTTGCCTACCCACCATTTTAACAATGAACCCCATCCAAAAGAAAACAAACATGTTGCTATTTATTCAGGCAGGAAGGCCTGCTGGACACAATGGACACCAGCCTCCAGCTAATTAAATGAAAGGAGGTAGAGGGAATTCAACCCCTCCACTGACTGTCTCTGAATGTAGGGACCCCAAGAGTCAGTGACCAGTCTGAGTGTCTTAGATGGTCTCTTTTGTTGTGATAAAACACTGGCCCAAGGCAACTTGGAGAGGAAAGGGTTTATTTGGCTTACAGGTTCCAGTCCATCCTTAAGGGAAGCCAAGGCAGGAATTCAAGGCAGGAATTGAAACAGAGGCCGTGGAGGAGTGCTTGCTGCTCACTGCCTTGCTCCTCATGGCTTGCTCAGCCTGCTTTCTTATACTACCTGGGACCACATGCCCAGGGGTGCCTCCCTCCCACATCAATCATCAATCAATAAAACGCCCTACAGACTTGCCTACAGGCGATCTGATGGAGACATCTTCTCAATCAAGGGTCCTTTCCCCAGCTTGTGTCCAGTTGACAAAAACTGACCAGAATAGTGAGCTGGTCATTGACTGAGCACAGAGGACAAATAAAACAGCTAACTATAATTTTTCACATCCCTCCCCCTGACTATGAGAGTTGGACGCACCCATGTTCAAGCCCCAACAAACTAAATGCTAAATAATGTGCCAGTGTGGGCCAGGTGATTAATTTGTTTCTGCCTTTGGCTATTAATCCCTAAAACTGGAGGAATCATCCATTCCTAAAACATGACCACCCATGCAAAGCTGCTGATTCCATAGATAGAATTAGTCCCTTCCCCTACAGGAGGTCTTTCCTACCCACCCAACTTCCCTCCATTCCTTTTTCCATGACCCAGTGTAAGAGTGGGTGATGGATGGAAACCAGGCAGGCCTCCACCTGTTCCAAACTGTCCCCAGAGCCAGCTGTCTGAAACAGGCCACTCGTGAGTCATTCTTCCTGATTCTGAGGGCTTTGGGATCTGTTCGCAGCAGTGGCTGTCCATCTTCCTCCCTCAGATCCATAGAGGGACAGTGTCCTGGTCATCGGAAACCTAGGTCTCCACTGTGGGAGGCTGGCCTTCTAGTCACAAGAGAAAAGTCAAGGTGCAACCCTCCCTCTAGCCTCTCCGGGATCAGAGAACAACCACAGAGGGTGCTGCCCCCACCCTGCTCCCCAGGGTGCACTGAGTCGCTTCACTCGACCTGGCCTCCAGACCTAGTTCATAGCCATTGCATCTCTAGGTCTCTGCTCTGGACCCTTTCCCACTTCACCGCATAGCGTCTTTGCTCCTGCTCCATGAGGATGACTGTACTCCACTGCTCAGCTCAACACGGAGAAAACAAGGCTGATGGCCTCAGAAGCCCTCCCTGCAGACTATTTTTAGACTCTCCTCCCCTCTCCCTCCCCCGCACAGCTCCTGTGTCTTTGCAGTGCCATCTAGAACTCTCCATAACTCTAAAGGTGTTATCATGTCTGTTGTTTCCCAAAAGCATGTGGGGCAAGAACTGAAGCTGCCTTCCAGATCCAGTGGGCACCTGGGCTGAGAGCTGGAGGCGAGGCGCAAGGTGCCTACAGCTGTCTACAGGTTCATCCTCACTTTGCATATCTTGTGGGGGAGGGGTAAAGTTAAACTACTCTTATTCTTCTAGATAGTCTTAGATCCTTTTTTCCCCCTCTCCCAGCCCCACCCCGAGTCCTCCAAAGAACTTGACTGATACTTCACCGGTTATCCAGAAGCATCCAAGGACCCTGAGATAGAGGCGATTCTGGTGCCAGCAGACCTTGTGACCACCTTCCCCTCCCTTCACGCCCTACAATGCCCTCCATTGTCTTTGAACTCTGAGAACTGGGGAGGTGGCACAGTGTCAGCATGCATGTCCACCATGCCCAGGGTCCTGGGTTCCATCCCCAGAACTGCAGAGATCAAAACCAAAAATGCTTGGAAAGACTCAAGCCTGAGAAACCCAGACCTATGACCTTTGCTCAGAACAGTGGCACTCACCTGCATGTGATCTCAGAATTTAAGGGGCATTGACAGAAAGGCTGCCGAGAGTCCAAGGCCAGCCAGTGATGTATAATGAGTTCAAGGCCATCTATGTTTACACAACAAAAGTCTGTCTCAAAAACAACAAGACCTGGGCAGTGGTGGCGCACGTCTTTAATCCCAACACTCGGGAGGCAGAGCCAGGCAGATCTCTGTGAGCTCGAGGCCAGCCTGGTCTACAGAGCAAGATCCAGGACAGGCTCCAAAACTGCACAGAGAAACCCTGTCTCAAACAACAACAACAAGAAGCCTGAGTTCTGGGGAGAAATTCCTGTACTGACAATATTGCCAGTCACTGAGCAAAAATCTTCATCATCTGGGACAAGGAGGTTGGGGAGAGACCATAGGTCCAAGATGCCAGGGAGAGGAAAGAGCCTGCTGACAGCATGTAGCCAGTGGGGGAACACACAGGCCCAAGGCTGGCAATTGGCCTGCTTTTTCTGACGGAGGAATGCAGCTAACATCCAGAGCAGGCAGAAAAGTTTGCCAGGACTCTTTGCAGTCAGGCAAGCAGGCAGGACTCTTGAGATGAGGCCTTGGCACCAAGCACAACTCCGTAGCTTTGAGCAGGAGGCTTGAGCATCTGTCTGGGACATTCTCCTTACCCACCCACCTTTGCCCCGTCCATCTCTACAGCTGGTCTCTGTATCAAAGGCTCCCATGATGAGGAGTCCTAACTCCAAGACCCATACAGTTCTCTGGAACCTCTGAATACACTCCTTAAGAATTCACATGCTAGCAACACTGTTTAAGTTAGAGCTGGCCAGATGGTCCAGTGGGTTAAGGTGCCTGCCCCACGTCTAACAACTTGAGTTTGATTCCTGGGACCTACACTCTAAGAAGAGAATTGAACCCAAGTTCTGTGACCTTCACAAGTGTGCTATAACACATGAACCTCCTCAAATAAAATTAATGTAAAGGAATTTTTTAAGGAAAAAAAAAATTCTTCTCAGAGCCCTCTAGCCTGCAGAGCAACCAAGTCCTGCCATGGAAGCCTCTGTTAGCAGCCATGAAAAATATAGCTACCTCTTGAACATTTGTAAAGTGTTCTTTGTAAAGAGGCAGAGACTGTCTGGATCTCTGTGAGTTCAAGGCCACACTAGGCTACATGAGAGAAACAGAAGCAGGCAGGCAGTAGGACAGGGAGCCAACACAGGCTCTAGAAGGTTGGGTTGGCTTCTGGGGACTGACCTCTGCACACATGAGGTATTCCTTAAGAATTCAAAACCTCTGGAGAAAAAAATAAAGACAGGACTAGGCAGAGTCTGCAATGATAACTTCAGTGAGAAGAGAGAAAGGCGGACATTCTGTGGTCCCACTCCCCCCAGTCAGGCATACTCCAGACAGAATGACCGCACCGGTATGCTTGAGGCACTTCAGGGATCATGGGCAGTTTCACAGCTTCTAGTTAGCACCCCCTCGCCCCGCCCGATTCTGTCCAAAGACAGGTGGCCACAGTAGGCCTGCCAAAGGGGATGGATAGATAGATTAACAAGTGATGGGTAGATAGAGAGATAATGAACAGAAGGATGGATGGATGGATGGATGGATGGGTGGATGGATGGATTGGTGGATACATGGGTGGATGATTAGTTGTATAAATGGATGTTTCAGTGGATGGTAGATGAATAGATGATGGTTGAATAGATAGATAATGGGTGGGTAGATAAATGAATGGATGACAGATTGATGAATGGTGAATGGATGAATGAATACACTATGCTTACATAAAGGATGGATGGATATATTGGTGAGTGGATGGATAGACTGATGGCTTGGTAAGTGTTGTAAGTGGATAAGTGGATAGATGGGTAGGTAGATGGATGGATAGATGGGTGGATGGATGGATAGATAGATGGATGGGTAGATGGATAGACTGATGTATGAAGAGCAATCTAAGACAGTTTTGTGGTGATATATTATGTACCCCAATAAAGCTTACCTGGGGATCAGAGGACAGAGACAGCCACTAGATTAGACATAGAGGTCAGGCAATGGTGGCACACACCTTTATTCCTATCATTCAGGAGGCAGAGATCCGCCTGGATCTCTGTGAGTTCAAGGCCACACTGGGCTACATGAGAGAAACAGAAGCAGGCAGTGGTGACATGGGCCTCAAACTAAGAGATCCACCTGCCTCTGCCTCCCGAGTGCTGGGATTAAAGGTGTGCACACTGCCGCCTGGCCCATCAAGCTATTTGTAAAGAAGGAAAGGGTAGGACAGTCAAAGATAGAGGAAGTGATACTAGTGGGCGGAATGAGAACTAAACACAGAGCAGCCCCGGTGCAGAGAGACGTCTCAGAAATAGCTTCTCAACTGGGAGAAACAGCGCTCTGCCATGGTGCCCTCCATCATGGAGACATGCACTGGGGGTACAAAGCACGGCCCCAGTGAAGCACCCTCCATGGACCATGAGCTCCAGAGTCAGTGTCTCCCGGAGCTGTTTCCTGAGAACAAGGTGAGCTGTTGATTTCCTCCATTAGGGAATGCATCAGCCTCTTGCTAGTTCAATAACCTGCTTTAACTCCCAGGAAAGGCATGAATGACAGTACCCATCTCAGGCTCAGTGCCCCCAGCCCCACCCCAGCCACCCTGTGCAGCAAGCTAATTTACCCATTGCCCCTCAGTTTTGAATCCACGGTAGTTAATGTGACTCCATCTTCACATGTACTCTCTGGCTACTGACTGTGATAAAGCACCTGACAGACAGAAGGTAACTCTTGGAACTGCTGCTCAGTGACAAAAGAAAAGCAAAAAACAAAAACAAAAACAAAAACAAAAATAAGAGCATGAGGGAAGAAATATAAACAACATTTGTGATGCAGCTGCATTTCTACTTCAGGAGCGAATATGCAGGGAGATGAATAATTAATTATGAAGATGAATTACTAATTATTATTAAATAAATAAAACAATAACAACTAATTAATAAGACACTAAGCTGTACCTGTGCTGTGCAGAACCGACTGGAGAGAAGGTGCTTCCTCTCGCTAACTGCACTGAATGAAATAAGCAAACAGTGACCACTGGTACTGCAGGAATCTGAGCAAACTAGCCAGTCACCTCAGAGCCATAGCTCTTCCTCTGGAAGCCTGCAGGACAATTGGAGGGGATCAACAGAACCAGGGCACAAAAGCAACCTGGTTTCGGTATGCCCACATTATAGGCATTTCTTGACCTAAAGGGGGTTTGTGAGTGGGGAAAAAAAATTGAAGAAGCCTTGCTTTAAAGCAGAAGTATTTTTAATTTTAATGAAATAAAATTGTATCTATTCTGTCTCTATCTTTGGGCATGTTATCTTCCTGTCAGAACAGCCTAATTGTAGAGGTTCATCCTTAGATGTCAAAAGGCACAGGAGAGGACAGACCAAAAGCAAGCCAACAAACCAAAAGTAATAAGACACTTTTGTGTCCAGGAAGCATCACTGAGTAACAAAGGATGAGGGTCTCGAGGGAGCTAGAGCTGGGCTCACATCCCAACTCTGCCATCAACTTTCCTGACTCCGAGTACAATTAATTAATCAATCAATTAGCATAATGCTCGAGATGGTAATATATGTTGGGGAAAGTCAATAACAAATTCAGAAGGCTGGTGGAAACAAACCAGTTTTTGATATGACAAGAGGGATGCAGGCATAGAGAAAAGCCGAAGAAACAAAACTGGTCTGTTTGACAGAAGACAGTGGTAGGTTTGGTTTGGTTTGGTTTGGTTTGATTTTTTGAGACAGGGTCCCACTGTGTGTATTCCTGGCTGTCCTGAAACTTAGGCGGCCCAGGTTAGTACTGAAACCACAGACATCCACTTGCCTCTTGCCTTCCAAATGCTAGGATAAAAGGCATGTGCCACCATGCTCAGCCCATGACAGTGGTTGTTTGTTTGTTTGTTTGTTTAATCCTCAAATCCCTTTCCCATCTTGGGCTCAGTTAAGTAACAGACGCCCTGAAACTTTCTAACTCTTGAAGTCTGAGATAAGCAGGCACCAGCAGCCAGCTAGGCCTCTCCAGTCACTCTAATCACACCTCATATTGAAAATGGACCACAGCCATCTATATCTTACAATATAGTATGTAGAGGTTCGGTAAGGGCGAAGAAGACTGTGTATATAGTAGTTTCAAAGAGGAAGTAGCACTTAGCAGTTGTTATAATATAGTTGTTTTCTTCTTAGCATTAAATAAGCTCTATAGGTTAAGCACTGGTTATCTTGTGCATTAGTGGACACTAAGGTGTGTGCATGTGTTCAAGAGCATGTGCTTGTGGATGTCACTGGGGGTTGAATGTAGGGCCCCCCACATGCTAGGCAAGTGTTCTATCACTTACTGATCTATATCTCCAGACCAAAGTTTCTGACTTTAAAGCTTTGGAATACAAAACACTATCCTTAAAGACTCTGATCACAAATATCCCACAACATAGATCTCATAAAATAAAGTAATAGTTGGATCATCCATAGCTCGAGAGTGAGGAAAAAAAACAGAGGAACCTGCCATCTCACCCAGCTTGTCCATAACAGAAGAGAGAAGCCACTTGCCCGAGTCACCAGAGGACTGATTTAGTGGCCCCTGTGCCCTGTGTCTCTTGCTAATGTAGAGTAATTAGAATAGGTGTTAATGTCGATATGTCCTCGAGCGAGAACATTGCTTTCTCTGCATGGATTACAAATCTTGTCAAATATAGAAAATCACAGGCACTTTGTCTTTTGACCCTAGTCTGACATTCAGCAAAACAACCAGGTAAAATATTGCTGGTTGGCTCTGGCCCTCCACTCCCCTTCCATACATCAAAGTCAGAAGATACTTATTAATAAGCATCTACACCTGCCTCTGTGCTGGGTTCTGTGCATAGGGAATGCAGGATACCCTGACCCCTGACCACCAGACAAGCTCAGGCAGAGGCTGGCTGAGCTAACTTTGGGCAGCAGGGGGATGTAAAAGTAGCCCTTAGGGAAAGGGGAGGAGCTAGAAGAGAAGGCCAACACAGATCGGAGACTTGTAGACCGACCTGCTAAGGAGCAAGCTGGCAGGCTGCACTGGGTTGGAGGAAGCTAGCAAATTTACTTCTCCTCACTGCTTTAAGCACAGCTTTACCTTCTAGACCAAAACTGTTCTAAACTCGAGTTCAGGTGGCGCCTGACTCCCTGGGCAGAAAGACATCAAATCCTCTAAGTGCTTCATTGATTCATAGATACGGACTGGGGCCCAGTACTGTTAAACATTTGGAAACCACCAGCTTTCATTAAAGCTACTTAAACAAACGAAAAACCTCTCCACCCCTCCCCAGGAGAGTCCTGCCCTGCCCTGCCCTGCCCTGCCCTGCACACTGACAACCCCCATGGCTCTGTCTGGGCGGGAGTTTTTGAGAGCTCCCAACACCATATCCAAGTGGGGGTGGGGGGGCACCATCCAGAGGCTTTTCCTGGTTTGCCAGGAGACAGCTGCAACCCCAAGCAAGCTCTGCACAGTCTGTGAGCATAACTGGGGAACTAAAACTTCAATTCTGGAAAGATCAAAGTGCATTATAATAACAAATCCAGGAGGCATGGGTATTCACCCTCCTTCTCCCTCGGGCCATTATCACTCTTTTCTTTTCATCTGCACATTTTCTGGAATAATACGTCATTATTTCATGGATGGGGATAGAGGTGTCACCTATAACTCACGGACACTTCTAAGTCCCACTGTCTCCAACCTCTCCAATCCCAATGTTTCCTAGATGGAAATCCAGCTAAGAAGCCAGAACCCAGAGTCCATGGAGGCCCCTCACCATGTCGCCAGAAAGAGGGGTGTCTGGAGTCCAGTGGATGCCTGCTCTCTTCCCTCCCAGCCTCACCCCCACCCTCCCGCCGAGCTTAAACAAACAGTGCTTTAGAAAGTCCATGAAAGGAAAGGGCTGAGTCAGGCCTTCTGTTTAAGTAGTCCCCACCTGTTCCTCAGCTCTGGCCCCCACCCCCAGCCCTGCCCTGCACGCCCACCGTGTCTGTGTGCCCTCCTCCCTCCCTCCTCTTCCCTACTCCCTTTTTGTTGCTCATTTCTTAAAGGGCAGAGTTGACAGCTCTGGCCTGAGCAAAGCCAACCCGGGAGCCAGCTTGGTGCTGCTGACCTAAGTGTTCCACCCCTGACCTAGCCTCCCACCCCAGGCTGCACGTGGCTGTGGGAGGGGAGGGAAGGGGAGTGGGGGAAAGACTCAGCATCTTACAGGCCTTGGCTGCCTTCTGCCAGGCAGGGATTAGGACTCCTGGGAACGAAGACAGGGTGTGAGACAGCACAGAAATGGACAGCCCATGGAGTCTTACAGAGCTGTGCTCTCTATTGAGGAAAGCCTCTGTGGAGAGAGCCATCAGCTTGATATTACTATGCTAAAAATAACTTCAGCCAAGCTTAGGATGTAGCTGCGTTGGTAGCATGCTGGCCTCACACTCCGGAGACCCTGGGTTTAAACCCCTAGTACCCCTCATGCCTGTAATCCCAGCATTCAAGAGGTAGGGCAGAGGAACCAGAAGAAGTCCAAAGTCATCCTCAACTATCTGAGTTAGAACCCCTTCCTCAGACAAAACAAAACAAGAAAAGGCCTCCAGGGCCTTGGAGGAAGTAAATCCATTGCTTGCATTCAAAACCAAAGAAGGGGCCTGTTTCCAAGACCACACAACCTTCAGTCAAAGAAGATCTTATAACAACTTGAACCTGTATAGTACAGAACCGGCTCTGTAAAGACCAAGCTCTACAGAGCTAATTAGAGTTTGTATTTAGAAAAAACTGTAGATCTACACAAGATTGTAAAAAAACATTATACAGAATCTCCTATGCTTTTATCCCATTTCCTCCCAGGGAGAAGATCTTTTGAAACTATGTAGCACTGTGTCACAGCCAGGTTATTGCTATCTATTGTGATGTGGACTATTTCCAGCTTCGGGTCCCTCCCAGGCCCTCATGAAGCTCTGTTCACTGTCCTCCCACTCTGGTATCCCTATTCTCTGTTTCTAAGAGTTGATATCTGTTTTGTTATTATAAATGGACTCACATGTGACCTTTTGAGACTGCTCATTTTCAGGGCTGGGAGTGCATGTAGCTCAGTAGCAGAGTTGCTTGCCTGGCAGGCACGGAGGCCCTAGGTTTGATCTTTAAGTCCTATCTTAATGGAGTGCCACCATTGAGCATAGTTCGCTGGAGATTAGCCCAAGTGGTTGCCTGTGCCAGCAGCAGCTTATTCTTTTTGAGAGCCTAGTAATATTACTCTGTTGTGTGAATGGATGGCAGTCAGGGTAGCCATTCACCTGTTGAAGGACTTCTGGGCTGCTTTCAGGTTAAGGATCCTGTCAACCTTTGCATCCGTGTCCAAATGAGTCTTCCTTTCCATGAGCCAGTACCTGAGTCCCCTAATAATTGCATATTTAATGAGGCACCTTTTAAAACTCTTCTCAAAGCTGCTCTTAATATGCCCCTCCTCCACATGCACCTTCAGCATCCGGGAGTCTCAGCCCAGCGAGCTTCGAGCTTCGTGCATTCAGGAGCTCAAGTCCACAGATTTAAAGCAGGCACAAATTAGAGCTCTAATTCACAGAAATCAGGGTGGCCTGTCTCTCTTGGAGCCAGCCACTGTGCTCTGGATTCAGACAAGTGGTGGCTCATTAGTATGTCAGTGACTTGGCATTTTTACCCCTCTGACCATGAGCCTAGAGAGGGGCAAGCCTTGGGTGTGGGTGAAGACAATCCGGAGAAGTGATCAAGAGAACTCTTTCATGAGGAAGCAGTGGAGAATCGGCAGTTATCTCAGAGGAGTGAACCAGAGTCCCCTGGAGAATGTCTTCAGTGCTCTCATCAGACTCATTCTCCTCCACACAGACTGTCCTAACTCAGGGAAGGTTAAGTAAGACACCATTGGAGAAAACTAATTTTACTAGCTATCTCTGTAAAAAAAAAAAAAAAAAAAAAAAAAAAAAAAAAAAAAAAAAAAAAAACTTCTCAGGCTGTTCCAGGAGGCACCACAAGGATGATGGTGATGACCCAAAGCATTCCTCACCTACCTGCCTTTTCATTTTATAGTGGAACTTGAGAAGAATGGATGACTTGTCAATCACCCAGAGAGTTCCAGAAACAGAAGTAAAGGAAATACCCACTGACCATGAGACCACCATGAACACCTCAATAATTTTGCAAATGTTTGTTGTACAGAAACATAAAAGGTGTCATCTTACCCTGCAGCCCTATGTTACGTGTTCCATGAGCAGATGCTGGCAAGGACTACCAGCCTCACTATTGGTACAAGCTGGAGACTCCTTCCCAACCAGTGTCCCCCAAAGCTTCACAAGTCAGTCTTCAATCTAAAGATGTATTCTAGAATTCTGTTGCAATTAAACAGAGCAGAGATAGTCCTGTGACTCTGTGAGTGGTTGCATTATGTAACTTGGCTTGGAATGGATTCTTCACAACATAGGTAAGAAGACAGAGGTGAGTTCCAAAGAGGACATGTTCAATGGACCATGGGAGTCTGCCCTGGAGGTCAGAGTAACTGAGTGTTCTGCTCACCAGGATCAGAACACTGAGAAGTACTCCAGTGGATCTTGGGATAAATGAATGCTTTCATAGCTGGTAGACCAGTGGTTCTCAACCTTCCTAACGCTGTGACCCTTTAATAAAGCTCCTCAGGCTGTGGTGACCCCCGACCATAAAGTTATTTTCCTTGCCACATCATAACTGTAATTTTGCTACTGTTCTGAACTGTAATGTAAATATCTGTGTTTTCCAACCGTCTTAGGTGACCCCTGTGAAAGGGTCATTCGAACCCCCAAAGGGTCATGACCCACAAGTTGAGAACCACTGTGCTAGACCATAAGGTAAAGTGCCTTATCAAGATCCTGAACTCTAAGGATCCTGAGACATTAGGTGTAAGCCCCATGAGCCACACAGCGGCCAGGCCTCTCCCGCAAGGGCCTCTAACTGCCAGGTTCCACCCACAGAATACCCAACTGCCCTAACCGCTGGACCCTGTCCACATCCTACAGAGTAAAAAGCCCAATCTTGGGGATTGAAATCTGACAAGTTCCCACCCTGGAAAACTCCACCCTCTAAAGTTCTACCCCTTTCCCTAGAAACTCTATACAAGCCTTGTATTCTGTTCAGTTTGCTGCTGAATACCACCAACGTAAGGGCACACACCAACTCTACTAACTTCACTTAAGATTTTGTTGCCACTCATTCATACCATCTCTTGAAGGTTCTAGAAGGTATGTTTCCTTTCAGACTCTTTCCTAAAATGCTAAAATAGGGGATTTAGCTCAGTGGTAGAGTGCTTGCCTAGCAAGCACAAGGCCCTGGGTTCAGTCCTCAGCTCCACAAAAAAAAAAAAAAGAAATGCTAAAATAATGGTGCATTGCATTCTTGGGATGCCCCCGCTCATAGGAACAGTTACCATGTTTCCACCTGAACTGACCTCATAAATGTGTACTATATAACCACTCAGCTTCCCTGTGCTCAGGATGAGACATCCTCTGTAAGAGTGAATGGTAGGTGCTGTGTGAGATGGATCACAGAATGAGATACCCTATTGTTTCTATTTGAGACCAGGCAACTAGGCCCTGTTCATGCTATAGTCATTAATAGTAGCTTCTGGTTCCAGCATCCTTCTTGCCAAAGCTTACCAACACACACACACACACACACACACACACACACACACAGGGTGAGGCCTACCTAATGGCTCTACTTCAAGTAGTAGTCTACAAAGACTATTAATTGTTGCTTTAAGGGATGCACACTTTCAATAAAACTTCAATAAGCTTGACCCTAGAAAGTCAGGGTGAAGAATTTCCTACCTCTCAAATATATGTAATAAACATAATGCATTTTTAGTTATAAAAAAACAATACTAGTTCATTGTAAAAACTTTGAAAAGGAAGAAAAGGCACAAAGAAAACAAAACTCCCTCCTATTCTGTACGTGTCTGTCTATAAATATTTTAACATAATCAGGAGCTCATTGTGTCTGCCAATATCTGTCCTGCTTTGGTGTTGTAGAAACAAGACATGAAGATTTTGACAAGGACTTCATTCTTCATAGACCTTCAGCCAAGGTACTATAAGCTCAGACACCTTGACCTTGGCCTCAGTCCTTGCTGGGCCTGCATGGCCCATCTCCACCAAGAATCTGTCTAAGTTAGTTCAGAAAGAAGCCCAGAGTCTTGATAGCTAATTAAAGTCCTTGAGCATCTTTGATAGTCAACTACCATTGGACTATTTCAGCAGAAAGAAATCCAGTCAAATGCGTTTTTTCTTTCTTTCTTTCTTTCTTTCTTTCTTTCTTTCTTTCTTTCTTTTTGTTTTTTGTTGTTGTTGTTTTGTTTTGTTTTTGTTTTTTTAGATAGGGTTTCTCTGTGCTATTTTGGTGCCTGTCCTGGCTCTCATCTGTAGACCAGGCTGGCCTCGAATTCACAGAGATCCACCTGCCTCTGCCTCCCGAGTGCTGGGATTAAACGCCTGCCTTGAGTGCGTTTTTCTGTGTATAGATGGGGTGGTGTGTGCACATATGCCACGGCATGTAGGTAGAAGCCGAAGGGTAGCCTTTGTTGTAGGTCCTCACCTCCCACCTGGTTTGAGATAGCGTGTCTTTGTTGTTTTTCTCCACAGGCCAAAAGCATCTAGGGATTCTCTGTCCTGCTTCTCATCATGTCAGAGGAGTACTCAAATTGCAGACTCTTGCTACTGCTCCCAGCTTACACTGGGTCTGTGGACTTGAATGCAGGTCCTCACACTTGCATGGCGAGTACTTTACCCACTAAAATATCTCCCCAGCCCCAAGGCGAGCATCATTAGCCAGAATCCACACTCCTTCCATCAGCTGACTCCCACTCTGGCTCCTAGGTTACAAATGACGCTTTTCTCAGGACTGAGCCTAATTTGGTGTCAAGTTCTCTTTCCCTATAACAATAGTCCCTAGTAAATCTGTTTGGACTGCCAGGACTCCAGGCTCCTTTGCTCTAACAATTATCTCCTGTCATTCATATGCACCTTCTCCAACATGACCTTCCATGATTGCTAACCTTCTGTAGTAAGGGGAAATTGTGATTCATTTGTATTAGCCGTGATTATTGACAGTTCATTCATTTCCTTACTTTTTTTTTGAAACATGATCTCAAATATATTAGACTAGCTTTGAACTCACTGTGTAGTTGAAGATGGCTTTGAACTCCTGACACTCGTGTTCTGTCTCCTGACTGTAATTAGGGGCTTTCATTGCCACTCCAGGATAAACTCCCCACCTTGCTTATTTGTAATTTTTTCAGTGTTTTCTATATAATATAGTTATATATATATATATATATATATATATATATATATATATATATATATGTAGTACACAGTTTCAAGCTGTCCCCTTAAAAAGCATTACACAACAACTAGTTATAAAATTCATGACCATAATCCCTGTACTCAGGAGGCTACGGCAGGAGGATAGAGAATTTGAAGCCAGTCTGGACTTCTGGACTGCTAAAGTCTTGTTTCAAAAACAAAAGAAAGTTGCATATTGAAACAGTACAATTCATTGTAAAATATACTCTTTAAAGACTCAAAAGAAAGAAAGGGGGCAAGAATTAGTTCAGGGGTTGGGGATTTAGCTCAGTGGCAGAGTGCTTGCTTAGCAAGCATAAGGCCCTGGGTTCGATCCTCAGCTCCAAAAAAAAAAAAAAAAAAGAATTTAGTTCAGTTAGCAAAGTGCTTGACTAACATGCATGAAGCTATGGGTTCAATTTCCAATGCCACATAAAACCAGGCATGGTAGCCCATGCCTGTAATCCCAACACTGAAAGGCAGAGTCAGGGGGATTAGAAGTTGAAGGTTGTCTTTAGCTCCATAGTGAGTTTGAGGCTCCAGAAATCATTGGATGCCATCATTTGGAAACAGCCTTCTCCTTATTCCACAGATCTGAACCTACAGAAGAAGGTGTTGCTGAAGAGATGAGTGGCCATCTTACCCTCGAGCCCAGCCTATATTTAGAACACTAAGACCAAATATCCCATGACTCTGATGAAAATCCAGCTGGCCTCCCTGGGGAAAGTGAGCCTGGATTGGCAGTGCACAGTCGTTTTATTGGCCTGCCTGGTATCTTGAAATGGTGAGGCTCTGAGGCTCTGGGCTGAGCACAAAGCTGAGTCATCCTCAGCCCCTTAGCTCCCACAGTTCACCAGCTTGCCCATCCTCCTGTGTGCTTTGGGAAAAAAAAAATGGTTTTCTCCTCCTCAAACACCCAAATCCATCCAGAAACAGAACCCAAGCTTGCCTTATTGGAAAGACATTTTCACTGAGCACCTAAGTTGGAGCTGGAGTCACCAGCCCCAAAGGAATAGGCATTCCAGTTCGTCTTTGGCCCTGGAACAAAGCCTGTGTAAGCCTGACTGGCTCAAACCAGACCAGACTGGCAGAGGCAGAAGCTGAAAGAGGTTCCTGGCCTGGTGGTATGAGCCTCAGGGAGCCGAAGCCTCCCTAATTGCAGACCAAGGTCCTCTGGATTTGGTAAGAAAACTTTAACCTGTAAATCTCACTCCAGACTTTTTGAAAATGAAAGAGAGAGAGACAGAGACAGAGACAGAGACAGAGACAGAGACAGAGAGGAAGAAGAAAAGAAAAAGAGAGAAAAAGGTTAATGAGAAAGGCAGAGTCCACATAGATTCTGTATCTCTTTTGCTAAAATTTTAGCTTCAAAACCAGGTGCGGTGGCATGTACTGATGATCTCAGCACTGAGGAAGGCAGAGGTAAGAGAATTGCCACAAGTTTTGAGGCCATCCTGGTCTACATAGCAAGTTCCAGGCTAGCCAAGCTACATACTGAGATCTTGTCTCAAAACCAAAGTAACAAAAACAAATAAAAAGTGTTGGCTTCCCCCTGTGCCATGCAAGCCTGCACCTGCTTGGTTTTTATCAGCTCTAGGAAGCTGTGGCCCACGACTCTCCCGATCTGCCTCGTCTGTGGGCTGCCCATCTCCAGCTGTCAAAGTTTGGTTTTGAAACCACCTCTAAAAATAAATAAGCAAATCAACCTGCCTTACTATAATAACACAGCATGCGAACTCTGTTTATGTAGCCCAGCAGTTTTCTCTCTGGAGGGGCATTGAGATGGCAGACCCCCAGGGTTCTCCACTGACCTTAGGAGAACATTGCAAATTCTCCTGGCAGGAAAGGAGAGTTGCTACTCTTTTTTGTTTTTGTTTTTGTTTGTTTGTTTTTTGTTTTTTATTTTTTTGAGATGGGGTTTCTTTGTGTAGCTTTGCGCCTTTCCTGGATCTCGCTCTGTAGACCAGGCTGGCCTCGAACTCACAGAGATCCACCTGGCTCTGCCGCCCGGCGAGAGTTGCTACTCTTAGACTTGGCTAGAAATGAACCATTTCTTCCTATCCAAGGAGCTTTACTTATGGCTTCATGCCCACTCACCTGCAGATCCTGGAAGTCCAGGTAGTGCACTGAAGTTTAAGGATTTCCCCATCTAGGGCCAGTAAGATGGCTCACAATATACTTGCTACCAAGCTTGAGGATCTGAAGTCAGTCATTGGAGCCCACTTGGTGGAAGAAGAAACCACTTCCTGCAGGTTGTCCTTGGACTTCCATACCACATGCTTTAGTATGCTTATTCCCCCACCACACACACACACACACACACACACACACACACACACACACACACACACGCACACAGAAGAATTTCCGTATCTTTCCAAGCATTCCTGGAGACCTGAAGTCACACCCTAACTACCTTCAAATTCCCGGCAGTGAGCTCGGTGCCTACAAGCCCCCACACATGTTGATTTTGATGAGGGAAACAAGGAGATGGATTCAAAACAGAACTGTGGAGTAACCTAGGGCACAGATGGAGGAGCCCATCACCTTCCTAGGCCTCTCCTTCCACTGTATTGCAGCCATATGAGATGGCCATTTCCATCCTCTCCAAGCCCCATAAAAGCACAAATTTAGATGGTTGTTGACCCACATAGTTAAGTTGTTCCCAAGGTGACATCCCACCTTGTAAAGTATCCTGGCACAGCCAGAGGGTTAAAGGAAGTCTGCACAGACCGTCCAGGAATGTGAGGAACAAACAGGGCCTGTCGCTATCCCCCAGGAACAACCTGTGAGGGCCTCTACCTCCTCAGTTCTTTGGACAGCAGCGTCTGCTGTTGTCTGAGTCATACATTAGTGAGCCAACTGAGCACCGGGTCTGCTCCTTCCTGTCACTTGAACATCGTCTTTCTCCTCAGAAAGCATCTCATGGTGCACAGAAATCTAGAGCTCTAACTGCAGAGGATGATGACCCATGCCCATCATGAAGCCTACCAAACCAGTGACCTGGTGTATCCGTCATGACATTCAGGCAGGTTATGCTCTGTAACAAACACCCCCTAGGTCTCTAAGGATTGAAAGCCCAGTGGTGGGTTCTACCACCTTCTCTATGTAGGTCTGCTGCAATGCACATGTTGCCTTTTCCAGGACCCGGCCTGATGAGGATGCCCATCGGCTCAGACATTGTCAGTGTCAGAGATAGGACAGAAGGAACAGGTATGACAAGCCCCACACCCGCTCTTAAACTTTCTAACAGCACATGACATCCATCACTTTCACTCACATTTCATTATTCTAAGCAGGCCATCAGCAGCATCTAAATTCAAGCGAGGAGACAAAGGTAAGCCTGTCTCCGTGGAAAATAGCCCAGACGGTTGCCATGCTCTGTGTCTTCCATACGTTACCACAGTAGAGGCTCAGCCAATCGGTCTCTGACAGGGAGAAAAAAGGGAAGAAACATTTGCTTACCCTCGAGGGCAGGGCCAAACAGAAGTCAGTCGTGTTATAGGTAGGAGATGAAGTGTGCATAGAGACAGCAAAGAAGCGCTCACAAGCGCTTTCCACAGGACAAAGGAGGGCCCTGGGGGCGGATGGGGGTTCCAAGCAGACGGAGAGGGCTCGGACTCTATGTAACACAAGGAAAACAGGAGCAAAGCTAAGGGGTTGGAGGGAGTCAAAAGGCAGTGGCGAGAGGTAGATCAGGAGCACTACTGAGACTTCTAGAAGGTTCCAACGTGCAGATAGGACACACCCTCTTCCTGCAGCTCACCCCCACTTCAGGAGCGTGACTTGGGAGCTTTAAAGGTGACAGCAACATGCTGAGGCTGGTATTAAGGCAAGCAAAAGGCAAGACTGGGGGTTGCCAAGAAGACCCAATTAATGTCTGCAGGCCAAAGTCAAGTTTCATTTTGTTCCGTTTCCCTGATCTGACTCTAGCTATCCTCCCTCCCTCCCTCCCTCCCTCCCTCCCTCCCTCCCTCCCTCTCTTACTCCTCTCTCTCTCTCTCTCTCTCTCTCTCTCTGTCTCCATCTCTCTCTGTGTCTCTCTCTGTCCTTGTCTCTGTCTCTCTCGATTACCTATTTACTTGTTTGTTTATTTTGGATGAGAGGTGTGAGCAAATGTGCCCTGGCACACCTGTGGAAGTCAAAAGGCAAGTTGTAGAAGTTGGTCCTCTCCCTCCTCTCTGAATCTGGGAATCAAACGCAGCGGACGATCAGGCCCCACATTTACTTGCTGAGCTGCTTTCCAGGGCCCCAGCTAACATCTCCTTGTCCTCTCATCATCCAGAGGGGAACAGCTCAGCTCCTCTGCTTACTGTTGGCCCCACCTGCTAAGCCCCGGCCACAGCCTTTGCCCACTTCTCCAGTCCCTGAGTCCCCCCTCATATCACACCGCATCTGAAGCCACTGATCCCCAGACTCACTAACACACTAAGACCAAGCACGCATTCCCCTCTGGCCATGGTCTTCATGAAGGAAAGCCACAATGCTGTCTCTGCTAAAAACCATGAGACCCTTTAGTGATAGTTTTTACTCAGCTTAACCTTTTGATCCCAGCTTCCATGGCAGGACTGAGCAAGACATAACAACCCCGGGATCCTTTGCAGTAGTACAGTGGCATTCCGTGGGAAACGTTTATTTAAACAATCGCTCTGTCCGTTACCACCAGCCTCAGAGTGCAGATGGAGAATGGGAGGCCCAGAGGACAAGTAGCCGGGTCACTGTACACTGGCCTGGGTTTGAGCGTGTGCTTTATCACTTAACTAGCTGTGTATTGTTAACCTGAGTAGCCAACAGCTTCTCTGCAGTTGTGAGCACACACCACGGAGCACTAGGGCTGACCTTTCCCCTCTAGGCTTCCTGTCACCACAGACTGTGGTCCAAAACTGAAAGTGTCTATGTTCAAGACCATCTAGGCCAGCGTTTCTCAACTTCCCTAATGCTGCGACCCTTTAACATGGTTCCTCATATTGTGGTGACCCCAACCATAAAATTATTCTCATTGCTACTTCATAGTTTTGCTACTGTTATGAATTGCAATGTAAGTATGTGTGTTTTCCAACAGTCTTAGGTGACATACACCCACCACCCACCCCGGCCCCACCCACCCACCCCCACCCGCCACCACCCCCACCCCCACCACCCCACCACCCCCACCACCCCCACTACCTCCACCCCCCGTGAGAAGATCGCACAAGGTCTGGACCCACAGGTTGAAAAATGCTGATCTAGCTGATCACTAAACACTCATCTCTGGTTTCCAAGGCCTCCTCCAGTCGGGTGTGGGTAGGAGTGCTGGAGGACTATGGGTAGGGGTGCCAAGCACCACCACAGACTGGGTGGGCCATCTTCCCAGGGAGTCCGCCCTCCCCTCACCATGCTGCCATTTGAGCAGAGCTCCAGCTCAGGACTCAGGGCTGTAGCTAAGTTGCTTTGATTTTATTTACTTTGACTGTCTCATTGTGTGTGTGTGTGTGTGTGTGTGTGTGTGTGTGTGTGTGTGTGTGTCAGAGCTGGGGATGGAAGCCAGATCTCTGAGTCTGCCAGGCAATCCCTCTACCACTGTGCTAAAACTTCTGCTCATGAGGGCTGCCAGTGAAGACTCCCACTAGAGAACCGGTGACGATGAATTAAGTCCCCAGCCCCAAGTCCTACCCCTTGTCATTCGACACCTCCGCCTCCTCCAGAGATGTGGGCAAGAATAAACAGTTATCATAAGATACCACTGAGATCAAGGCATTGACCATTCAAGCACTTAGCCTACCCTCACTGAAACAAGCCCACTGGAGAGCTCCCTTGAAAGCCATATTTGGGGAAGCAGCAAGATTGCCGGAGCTGTCTCGGGTCATTGGGCCGAGAGAAGGTCACCAAATACGCTGACTAGGCTGCATGTTGTTGGTCCACTGGACACTGCATACCTGGAAGCTGCTGATAGACCTGAGAGAGAAGGCAGACACAGAACACAGGGAAGCCAGGAGAATTCAGCCAAGGTGCCTGTGCCAATGGGGAAGAAATGCAACAAGAGGCCTAGAGTGTGCCTGCAGGGATCCCAGGATGGGAGCAGCTTTCTGATGGGCACCCTGGGCAGCCAAGACTTCATCTGAGGTCTAGCCAAGTCCATTCTCCAGCATTCCCCTGAAACATGAGCCAGCACTGTCTCCTAGCAGCTGGCTCCTGCTGTTGCCCACTTTCTTTTCTCTTTTCTTGGAACTCTCCTCTCTTGTCCCACTCTCCCTCTGCCTCCACACTTTATTTTGGAGACGGGGTCTCCAATAGCCTAGGCTGACCTCAAACACGGTACATAGCCCAGGATAACCTTAAACCTGTGAGATCCTCCTGCCTCCAACCTCTTGAATGCTGAGACCACAGGTGTTCTCTACCATGCCAGGCTAGTAAGCCACTGCCTTCAAGAGAAATTGAGAGTCCCATGGGGAATGCCCTTAACCTGTAGGCAATGCTCCTGCCCACCTACGCACATGGTACTCTGCATATTTGCATGTCAATACCCAGAATGCCCCACTTATCCAGGCCAGAGCCCCTGGACACTACTTGCCATCGTCTAGAGTTGGCAACCTGGGTGTGCCTCCAGGACAATGTGTTTGCTCTCATGCCAACCCAAATTGGGTAAGAGTTGCTTTGCTTATAGCCATGGTCCCTTTGACTGAGTCCAGCTAGTTCTGGGTCCAAGCTGGCACGAGGCAAAAAGAAAGCCAGGTGTTCAAAGCATCCATGTTTACAGCCGTTTGACCAGCTTTCAAGGTCTCATTGTGATCGCCAAGTCCACTCACCAACACCACAGTCAGTACATGCCTGCTTGGCCCATTCACAACAGCAGGAGAAACTCCCTGAAGCCGAGCCTGGGGTTTTCCACTCCTTCTTCCATAATTTGGGGGTATGGAAGCATTCTAGCCTTAGTCCTAGGGTTTTGGAGAGCCTCCAGATGACTGCTTGATAGTCTCTGAGAATGAGTTAGGGAAGCTAACTGCTCCAAGACCTGGAGGAAGAGAGAGTCTAAGATCAGTTAGAAGGAAGCACCAGAGAAACATCCTTGGGCAGAACCATTAGGAGTGGTGATGTGTGCGCTCAGGGAAAGGAGGATGACAGCCATATAAAAGGAGGAAACAGTAACCAGAACTACTCCTCCATGCTCAGCATCGTCCACAGATAGACAGACCTGCTCCTATCCCTTTAGCACTCAAGCAAGTACTTACCAACCCAATAAGACAGTCAACCAATCAAGCCTGTAGTGCTTGGAGTCTGGCTTCACACTGGTAACTGGGGACACACAGATGAGCAGTGTGGCTGTTTCAAGATGGCGGCTTGGTACACCAACAGGGCCTGCACACCCCTTTTCCTCCCTGCCATATTGGAGGTCTGCTTTCCAGATACTGGGGGTCATGTTCTCTTGAGTCATTCCCCACTCTCTCAGAGCAGTCGTAGCCCTGGAAGCACAGGGATGAGTGGCCTCTGGAGTTACCTTGTTTGCATTCAGAAGCAGGCTCTGCTCACTCTTGGCTTAAAGCAAGCCTCTTCATCTGCAAAACAGCTAATATATAATTGCCCTGTGGAGCAGAGCTGAGGACTGAGCGGGTTAGCATGTGGATTGTTCAGACAGCGCCTGATGTCTATCAAGCACTCCATAAACATTAGCTACCGTTGCCATTGCGACTGGCCACACATAGTAACAAAAGCCACTGCCAAGCCCAAGAACAGCCGCCAACGGCTACAGACCTGAGCAAGGATAGATGGTTTTTGCAAATGGATCAAGAATCTGGCCTCCTCGCTCAGATCACTAAGCACATAAGTACAGGAAACCAGGCATTTCGAATGTCTGTAGGCCAGGGGCGAGCCTGACCGTTGGAAAGATTATCCTGTACATTGTTGGGAGACTCAGATATGAACACACATGTGTGCGAGAGGGTTTCTCCTGCCCCTGAGTCCCTGTCTCTGCACTGTTGTGGGACTGAGGACTGAGGACAGACAATGTGGGAGGAGTCACGGACAAATTTGGAGACAGTCATCTGGCCCAGAGCCAGGAAAAAGACAAGGGTCCTATTACGAGGTCAGTGTAACTCTAGCTCCTGAGAAAGGGTGGTGGCCATGTGGCTGAATTTCAAGAACCTTGACACCATCCTCTAGGAGTCTGCCCACCTGCCCTCCCCCAACATAATCCTCAGAGGAGAGTCAAAGACAGAAGGATTTTGGCCCCCTGAGCCCTTAAATTTAGGAAAACTCTCTTCTCTGTCCCCTCAGATTAGATTAGAAGAGGAATAGGAAGCAATTAGCCTGTGAATTCGGCAGTTCTCCCACATTTAACTCTGCAGCCACTGAGTTCCTCAAGTGACTAGAGGAAGGTTGGGCCCTTTGTATAGATTCCCCCACCCAGAGACACCACTCCATCTCATCACAGCTTAAATTGGAAGATAGTAAACATGTAAATGTGGGGGGGGGGGGGCTACCCATGTACATGGGACATGTCAGAAGTGCCCTGGGGATATAGCTCAGTTGGTAGAGCACTTGTCTAGTATATATACAAAGCCCTGAGTTTGGCATCTAATACTGCATAAATCAGGCAAAATGGTGCCAACCTATGATCCCAGCACTAGAGAGGTAGACGCCAGAGGATCAGAAGTTCAAAGTTAATCTTTGGTTACATCACAAGTTTAAGACCAACCTAAGATATGTGAGAGTGTCTCAAAAAACAAAACAAAACAAAACAAAAATCAGAGGTAAAGGCAAGTACAGAACCAGAGAATCCACTACAGATGATCCGTTCAGATAAATGTCTAATTCAAGTCTGGTAGCCAGGAAGGTCACCACGGTGCCTCTGCCAACAGAGTCAAGTTCGCAAAAGACAAGCATTTGGGATCTTTTGATTCCAAATGGATGGTGGGATGAAGGTAATTTCATCTTGGTGGAATTTGGGGTCTATTTCTTCCTATTTTCATTACCCTACAATCCACACTTTCTCCTATGTGGTGCCCTCTCCTCTCACATTATACCACACACATTTCTCCATGTCATACACAGTCTTCCCATGCAGGCTTCTTCTAAGATGAAAAAAGATTGTTGAAAGCGTTCAATATGATTCATGGCCAGGAAGGGAAGGCTGAAGTCACCTGGTTTGAGCTCCTTCGAGGCCACTTCCAAATACAACATAGGAGGCAATCTTTTCTGTTGCTTTATGGTCCAAATAAAATAAGAGCAATGAAAACTGAAGCTATTTGACATTTTTGCTGACTAGTAAGGTAAATTATAAAGTTCCTGGATCTTTCTGTCTGGGGTAAATTATAGTCAGTTCTTCCTGGATGCCAAGAGATACAGATGTGATTCCTCTTTACCAAAAGCATTTAGTGTTTGATGATACTTAATGGATCTGTCCTTCAAGAACTGATTTCATTTGTAAAACAAATCCATACTCATTCCCACAGCCCACAACTGTACCTTCCTGTGTCCTGAACATGCAGTCTCTCTTCCTTGCTTTCTCTGGTCTGGGCATGTTCCAAGTGGGTTGCACTGAGAGAGTACTCTGTGTGTGTGTGTGTGTGTGTGTGTGTGTGTGTGTGTGTGTGTGTGTGTGTTTCCTGATTTTACCTTTCTTCTAGGGTTGAGAGCTTGGAAAAGCTAACTATTAGCAAAAGTTGGGGTCTTGTTTCTGCCAAAACTCAGCTCCCACCTTCCTATTCTCTACAACGTGATGCCGAAATAGAACTTGGTGTAACATGCCAAGCAGAAAGTGTTGGCTAAATAATGAAAAGGTGTTCTTGGGTAGGGCAGGCATTGCTTTGTTGAAAGAGGCAATGGTCAATGTGATACAGAAGTGTGTGGGGAGCAGACTTTCCCAACCTTAGACTGGAAAACTAGCACACCTTGCCATTCAACACCTCTTCTGTAGTCCATGAGGCTGGGGTGATGTTATAAAGATCAAGATGGAGAGGAATCAACCTTTTCTCCCTCTCAAGTCTCCATGGAAGTATCAGCTGAAACCAGCTGGGTGGAAAAATATAAAACATCCAGCCCTGTGGGACTTCACAGTTGCTTCAACACAGTCTTGCTGTGGCCTTTAGAACATAGAGAAGAAGAAATGTGCGGCTGAACCAAAAATGCCCAACAAGGCACATGGAGATGTGGGCTCTTCTCCCCAAAGACAGATGCCTGAAGGGCTGGGAGAAGAACAGAGAATTTCTTCATGGTTTTGCAGTGATAATTAGAGGGACTGACCAGCAATTGTTGGCTTTCTTCCTTTACCTCCTTTGGAGAGCCCTTTCTAACTGAGTCAGCTTCCAGTAACTGAGTTATCAGAGTCTTCCTTTACTCAGCATCCTATAGAGAATCGTCCTCCTGACTGTGGACAAGTGGACAAGCAGATAGGGTTTGGGATGGAGATGAGAGCACAAAGCAATACAGAAGCCTTGTAATAAGGGTCAAAACCAATGTTTCCTTCTTGCTCACAGAACAACGAGTACCACAGTTTGGCAAGACACAGTGTTTTCCAAGTCCTGAGAGGTTGGCAAATGAGACATAGCCACCATAAGGACAGGCTTTGATTCTTGCAACTAATTTCTTTAACAGTATGATGTGCTGCTGTGTTTGGATGGGCTTTGTCTCCTAAAAGTTCACAGACTGGAAGTGTGGTCTCTAATGCTGTGTGGTGTTGATCTGCTGGAACCTTTAAGAATGGGGCTTCAGGAAGGTAAGTAGGTCACTGGGGATGCCAGAAGTAGGCCACTGGGGATGCCATGCTAAGAAGAGATTAACGGAGCTCTTTCAGAGCCCAGGTTAGTTCCCTGAATTGTTGCACAGAGAGCAAGTGTGTCCCCTCCCTGCTCTGTGGCTTCCTAGCCCATCCTAGCACCATCTGTCACGTTTCGATGTAGGTAGAACAGCTTTGGGAGAACCAAGTAGGTAAGAGGGCCATGCTCTTGATTCGCTAGAACTGGAGGATAAATAAGCATTCTTTTGTTTGTAAGGTATCGTGTCTCGGCTATTTTGTTATAGCAACATAAAACTGACTAGTGCACATATTAGTAGGTGAAGAAAAAAAGACCTCATGACTCTCTTGGGTATTGCTCCCTTTTGTGGTGAAGGCACCCAGGTTGTCAGCTGACTAAAGTGAGGTGGCAAGAGAAGCCAGAGTGAGCATCCCTCCCACTCCCAATCACATTGAGTGTCAAGCTCCAGGAGCCTCGCCAAGCCATGGCCTTGCCTCACACTCTTCCACTTGGCGTGACGATTCGTTCCCCCAAAGGCTGCTCTGCCTGTAAAAGCAGAGCTGGTACTACATGGTAGGTAGAGGCTCCTACGTAGGGGGAGGACCAGGACAAAAGAGGCTTCTTAGGAAGGAAGCCAATGACGGGGAAGAAAGGAAACGCATGTGTCAACACATGGAGAATATGAGGTATCTGTGCTTTCCAGTACTGCTGGGGGAAAGCTGCAATGTCTCTGCTACTCAAAGAGCCACAAGACACAAGCACTTCCTTGCATACATCCCTTCCATACACTGTGATGTGACTGACTGAAGAACCTCCCAGGCAGGCCCAGTGAGATGGCTCAACAGGGAAAAACACTTGCCATGTGAGCCTGGCAATTTGAGCAAGATCCTTGGAACCATGGGGAAAGAGAAGGCCCGTTCCTGGAGGCTTTACTGTGACCTGCACATGTGTTTCATAGTGCACACAGACACACACACACACAACCACCACCACCACCACCACCAACCACAACAACAACAACAACAAATACTAATATTACTGATTTTATTTGTTAAAGAATGTCTCAAGTAGATTCCATAAAATGTCAAAAGCAGAAAGGACCCGAAGACAGTATTGCTAAGCCAACCTGAGAAACGAAAACAAAAACTAATTTTTATTTAAAAGGACACCTCTAGACGCTAAGTTAACAGCCAGAATCCACACTGGCAGCCAACAGTAGGAACCTGAGCACTATTTGCCTTGCAAGCTGCAATACTTCAGCTAAAAGGACTGTCACTCGAGAGTCCTTCCCAGATTCCCTGTCCCTCTCAGGCCGAGGCAGGAACTTGCAGGAATTGGTCTAATGTAGTTTCTAACCCCATGTAGAGACACACATCTGTAATCCCGGTACTTAGAAAGGAGAATTGTTATGAATTGCAGGCCAGCCTGAGCTACAGCAAGATGTCTCAACAACAACAACAAAAAAAAAATGCCATGAATTATTATTGTTTGTTTGTTTGCTTTTGTTTTTGTTTTTTCAAGACAGGGCTTCTCTGTGAAATTTTGGCGCCTTTCCTGGAACTCACTCTGTAGACCAGGCTGGCCTCGAACTCACAGAGATCCGCCTGGCTCTGCCTCCCGAGTGCTGGGATTAAAGGCGTGCACCACTGCCGCCCAGCTACGAATTATTTTTTACATATGTCTTTACAAGATGCTCTGCTGCTTCACCTGGGTCCGTCCTCTGGTCACCCACAGTGTTTGGAACCATGCTACTCGAAAAATCACTACCACTCTCTGTCAGGGAAAGGGAACAACACACACACACACACACACACACACACACACACACACACACACACACCTCTCTCCTACTCCTCGGGTACCACCAGCCTAACACACCAATCACTATTGAAGAATTAGGAAAAAAAGAAAAAAAGATTGTTTGGCTACTTTGTAGTGAACTATGAAGGCAGACATCCTAACTCCCACGAGGAAGCATCAGAGGTTTGGGTTTTCACAGGGTCATCTGGGCAAAGTCACATATGGCACCCCTTAGGAGTACCTTCCCACAGTAGTCTGCGCATGGGCTCTCCATCGTGTGTGCAGCATGGCCCACAACTTGAGTGACTTTTCTAGTCTCTGTGTTCAACTACCTGATGGGAAGCAACTTAAGGAAGGATGTGTCACGGCTCAGGGTCTAAGAAGATACTGTGCACTGTGACGGGGAAGGCATGCTGGTGGGTAGCTCTCCAGCAGTGACAGCGTGTGGCAGCTGCTTGCTCATAGCTCAGTAAATTGGGAAGGAACAAAAATGGAACGTCCAGAGCTGGCTGGATTTCTTCTTTTTGCTCTTTTCATAGAGTCTGGGAGCCCAGTCCATGGGACAGCACCATCCATACTCAGGGCAGGTCTTTTCCCAGCATTTAATTCTTTCTGGAGACAATCTCACACAGAGACACCAAAAGATGGGCTTCACTAAGTATTTCATAATTCAGTCAAGTTAACCATGAAGCAACCTTGCCTCTCCCCCAAGTTAAGTCACCCCTTGTACTCAGATCAGTCACATGCCCTCCAGCACCAAGCCTCTGTGTTCTTACTGCCTCTCTCTATCAGGAACCCTCCTCTTTTTTCCACTCAAAGTCCACGCAGCCCCCACACAACCTCAGACACCAGAAGAAGAAAGGACTCCAGCTGATGGGCCTGATCTGTGGTTCTCTTGACAGGGATTGCTACACTGAGATGAACTGTCAACAGGGCTAATGGAAGAAGAGGCTTGCTCTGCCCTTGTGGTCAGTAGTGGGTCCTCATTATCAGACCAGCATTCAATTTCTTTGTCCTTTCTCCTGTGGAGAGGCAGGGCCATACTGGGGCTTGTTGCCCCTCTCTCTAACCAAAGGCTAGTGATCACCTGCAGATTCCCCAGTGAGCACAGCCTGCTACCACTCAGATTCTCAACAGGGCAACACTGCTCTGAAACGGGATCTCAGTTTCTCTGATAACGGCAACTTAAGGGGAGGAGCGTTTCTCTTAAATCCCAGTCTGAGGTACAGCTCATCACAGCTAGGGAGCCAAGGGAGCAGAAACCTAAGGCAGCTGATCTGATCACTGTGGAACCTCAATCAAAACAGTAATGAATACATGCTAGCTAGAGGTTGGCTCCCTTTCCTCATCTTACACAGTTGGGGGGTACAGTCAGGAAACCGTACCACCCACAGTGGGCAGTTCTTCTACCTCAATTAAGATAATCCCTCACAGAGGCCCATCTAATTGATGATCCTAGATTCTATCAAGTTGAAAGTTCATCCTAACCATCCCAAGGGAATATTATATATATATATATATATTTGAGTCATTCCAACAATTCCAGGTCTCTGAAGTGTCACAACCCATGAAAAGATAGGAGTACTAGGGGAAGAGGAGAAAATCAATAGCTGTAAAAGCTCCTTATTGGAGTACCCATGAAACACTGTTGATGAGCACCACTCTGACAGCTGACCAGCATGGGAAGGTCCTTACTTCTACCACAGTTATCCGCCACAGTAGTGGCATCCTTAAACACAGTATACTGCTGCCCTAGGTTATCCCTCCAGAAATCGTAAGGGACAGAGACTTACTACATTCATCCAAGATGATAAAAACCAAACTTCAGCAGTACTGTCCAAAGTCACACAGTGAGGATTTGGTGGAGGCATGGTTCCATCTTCCTTTGTCTGACTGCCCAGTCCGTGGTCCCGATCCTCCGAGTCATCAGGCCCACTGAAAAGGCCAACCTCACAGCAGCCTAACTCTAAGTCCAGTTGGCCTAGTAACAGCTACCCACAGGTCATAGGGTGGGGTCATCTGTTCTACCGTCCAAGTTTAGGGACCAGGGAAGAAGAAAGGGTACAGCAGGAGCTGAGATATGAGGTTGGGTTACAGAGAGGGGTGGAAGCATGGAATGGTGACCCTTCCATCCCCCAGTGTGCTGGCTAGTTTTTATACTTGGCACAAGCTAGGGTCATCTGAGGAAAAGGAATCTTAATTGGGAAAAATTAAGGGTTGGCCTGTGAGGCATTTTCTTGATTGATGATTGATGGGAGAGGGCCCAGCCCATGGTGAGTGGTGTCACCCCTGGGTAGGAGGTCCTATATGCTTTAAGAAAGCAGGCTAACTGCTCCTTTCTGAGTGGAGAAGGAGTGGGTGGGGGGAGGGGATAGACGGGAGGTGGGGGGAGGGAATGGGATGAGAAGAGGGAAGGGAAACTGTGGTTGGTATGTAAAATAAATGAGAAGTTTTAATTTAAGAAACAAAGAAGGAAGGAAGGGAGGGAGGGAGGGAGGGAGGGAGGGAGGGAGGGAGGACGGAAGGAAGGAAGGAAGGAAGGAAGGAAGGAAGGAAGGAAGGAAGGAGGAAGCAGGCTGAGTGAGCCGTGGGGAGCAAGTGAGCAAGCAGCATTCTTCTATGGCCTCGCTTCAGCTGAAGCCTTGAGTTCCCGCCCTGACTCTCCTTAGGGATGGATCCTGACTGGAGAGCTGTGAGCTGAAATAAACCCTTCCCTTCCCAAGATGCTTTTGGTCATGGTATTTCATCACCAAGTCATCCTCTTCTTCCTCTCTAGGAGTGCTGGAGAGCCTAGAAAGTGAGCCCGGAGAACAAAGAACAGGGAGAAGGGCCCTGGCATGCAGTTCATCTCCTGCTACTGAAACCCCAGCATGGGGCTGCAGCCAAGCCCAGGAGATGGGGTGACCTCTGTGCAAACAGAACTTCCCCCCGGGGTGGTGCTTCTGCAAATATAAACACAGTCACCATGTGATGGGTTCAACCAGTTCATATAAACACCAGAGGGAAGAAAAAAACTAGCTGAAGAAAAAGCTATGCACACAGATGAGCAGGGAATGTAATGTTGAGACTCAGAAAAAATCCAGCACTACAGGGCCTGCTCTAACCTGGTGGGGTTCTCCCTACAAGCCAAAAGCCCCAACCCCCTAATCTCGTGGGAATTTTCTGTCATTAGCAGCAGATCCACATGGAGTTGGATGTTCCCCTATGTAAGGAAAGGGGCCAGCCTTCCATAGTCTTAAAGCAGAGGATTAGCAATGGGGAAGGGGTCCAAGCTTAGGAAGAGCTGCAATGCTTAGAGGCAGGGGGATGGATGGGAAGCACTCTGAAGCAATGGTATAACCCTTCCTCTCTTGGCCCTCCTTCCCTCATCCTCTGCTTCTGTAGACAGGCTCCTGTGGTCTGTGAGAACTATCAGTGGTCTCTGGTGTTGTGTTTCTATGTTGTGTTGTGTTGTATTTTGCAAATTATCTTGCCCGTACCCTATAAGGAACCAGCCCTCCAGAGTATTTGCAGCCATTTCCTGGGCCCCTAGAGTTTTCTCAGAGCTTTCTCTCCATCTGGCTGGGATCCATTTCCCTCAGACACACCAGCCAAGGGGACCCTATAGGGCAGCAGGGGCAGCATACTCGCCCTGTGCTGCTGAGGCCTCTGCAGGAGCTTCTTGGGGAAGCAGCAGCCGTCAAGGTTGGCAATAATCCCCAGCTCTGCTCTGAACCAGGCAGAGGGATGGTGCTCCCAGCCGCGTGCCTACTGTGGAATTCATCTAGCCTGTTGGAGCTCCAGGAACAACTGGGAGGCCCACATAGCCAGCCCATCTGTGATGGAAGGGGAAGAAAGGAGAAGACACCTGGGCAGATACGATCTAGAGGAGCCTGGAAGAGGCTCCTGAACAGGAAATACAGAAGACGTAAGAAGAAGCCCTACGCACCTTGCATTCACCACAGGTCAGGTCAGTATTCAGGATGTTCCAGGGACACCAAATCAGTCACCAGTAATTCTCTGGGTAGCTCAAGAGAGGAGGGGGAGCCCATTCCCATGCACCCCTCGCTCTGCCATTTCATGACTGTGTGACCTTGGCAAGTAACATGAGTTCTCTGAGCCTGTGTTTTTCACGGGATTAATAACGGCACGTATCTCATCAAGCAATTATGAGAATTAAATGAGTTAATATTTGCAAAGCTCTTAGGGCAGAGCAAGCGATATTAGCATTTGTTAAACAAACACGGGCTCAAATGAATGTGCCTGCTATTCAGAGCCAGAAAGCTTGTCTCCCAGTACTACTTTTATCCATTTACTTGTTTGCTTAGTAAATATTTACCGTGTGCCTGCTATATGTCAAGATCCATGTTTAGTATGGCAGCTATAAAAAATGAGCAAAGCCAGCCCCGGCTGCCCTTCCCTTAGAGCTTGGAGTCCGAAGCCATCCCCTCTTCATCCCCTCTTCCTCCAAACCTTGGTCAGATGAAACCAGCTCAGTCCTGAGCAAAGGTTGCCTGGGGACACACCCCCTGACTGCAGAAGCTGTGGAAAGGAAATCCATTGTGGCTTTGCAGCTGTCCTTCATGCACACCACAGGAGAGTGGTTGGAAGGAGGCCCAAGGTTGAGTGAAGATAGCGTAATCATGCTTGTGAGGGTGGCGAGCTGGTACACTGCCTTGCCCAGTACCTACTCCAGTTTCCCGGGCTCCCTCCTGAAAACTACATTACAGCAAAGACTTGGAGCAGGACGTGAGACCTAACTGAATCACCACTCAAGACTCTGCTTCGGAATGGAGTTATGAGGAGAGACAGGACAATACTGGAAGAGATGGGGCCCAGGCGGGTGGACCACCAACCCTCTGTGACCGAAACTCCTCATTAAGTACAGCAGAGGTTTCCTTGGTGTTCATCCTAGAATCGTTATCTTCATCCCTCCTGAGTGACCCGTGGTGTTATGCATCTCCTATTCCCATCAGCCTACCCTAGAGCTGGTTTGCACTGGCTGCCCCAGGCAGAGCTAAGTGACTCAGCAAGGTCACTGTGATTGGGCCAAGCCTCGGCTAAGCCTGCTCTAAAGCTATATTTCCTACGGGGCTGGGAAAGAAAAGCCAGTAGTTTCTTGTTTCATCAAAAACCGACAGCTTAGCAGGCATGAGAATTCGACCAATTCCTCCCTGACGGTTTTCTCTAGAGGAGCTTCTTGCGTCAGGTAGAGAAAGGGTGTAGAAGATGTTGGTTGCCGGGCAACAGTGGAGTTGTTAAGAAAGAATAATGCAGCACTGCTTGCCACCCCAGCCTTGCCTTGCCACACAGAACTTGTCTCAGACACACTCTGTGTAGACAAGGATGACATCAAATTCTTGATTCCACTTCCCAAGTGCTGGCATTACAGGTGTGTGCCACTGTACCTGGTTTATGCGGTGCTGAGGACTGATTAAACCCAAAGCCTCAGGCATGCTAGGCAAGGACTCTACCAACCGAGCCACATCCCCAGCCTGGGAAGGGATGTGTCTCCTTTCTCTCCCCCACTGTTTTCTGCTGCACTGATTGGTTGTTGTATTGGTGGATGTGCTGGTGTGTTTATAATCTTGTTTGCCCCTTTGAGATATCTGCTTTTACAGGTCAGAAGCTCTTTTGTCTGTTCACACCGGATCCTGCCAGAATTGAACACGCTGGGCAAATAGAGGGGGTTTGGTTCTTCTCTTTTTTTTTCTTTCCTTTTTCATTTGTGAGACATGGATTTGCTCTGTAGCTCAGGCCGGCCTCAGTCTTATGAACCACGTGTTTTGTTCTCCCAGTGCTGAATTACAGTTGTGTACTCATATCCAGATTTTCCTCTAATTCTTTGTATTTCTTTGTTTTGTTTGATTTGGGTTTTTTTTTTTTTTGAGATGATATAGGCATATATAAGTGTATGTACGTGTGTGTGTGTGTGTGTGTGTGTGTGTGTGTGTGTGTGTGTGTACATATCCAGGCTGGCCAGACTGGTCTTGAACTGACAGTCTTCCTGCCTCAGCTTCCCGAGTGCTGGATCACAGGTATGTACCACCACAACTAACTATAGTAGAGGCTTCAAACAAATGTATTGACTAACTTGGTCATTGACCGCCATTTTTCAAACTTCCTTCCCAAAGACAGAGGCTAACAGTACAGACAGAGGCAGAGATGAATCAAATCTCCGACGTGTCTTGAGAACTTGAGGGGCTCATAGGTTAAAACACAAAGCCAGTGGCAGGGAAATCCCTTTCCCCTGAGAAATTAATAAGTTAAATCAGATGGAAATAAATTTAATCTTCTCCTTCTCCCCTTATTATCCTAATTGGCTTAATTTTGTGGCAACTTCTCGGCATTCTTACAATGAAAAGCAACTTACGGGGCCCTGGAGGCTGTGGTTTTCTTCTAATTCGCTAACAGACACTCTTTGGCTTCAAGGACTCCTGAGAGCAAAGCGGTAAATAACAAGATTAGAAAATGTTTTTTCTATTCCTTATGACATCTTTAAACTATGATAGAAATAATTATTCGTGATATTTTTAATATAAAAAACCACATAGAACAGAGTGAAAATAGATACTAACAGCTAAATATGGTCATCCCATTTGCTGGCTTTAACTGGCTTCACATATCGCTGAATATAACCTTGGTTTCATTCCAGAACTGGGAAGATTGAATTCTTTTTGATGATCTTAACTTGGACATAAGTTCTCTCCAGGGTCTTATCCCCAGCCTAATGTGTTTTGTGTCTTCTGGGACATTCTTGTTCTGAAAAATTCAAGTGGATTCTCTTCAACTTGGGTCTCCTAGCAAGAGACACTTTTGTGTCTTTCTTGCAATTTGCTAAAGAGAAGTCCAGAATGTTCTTTAAGGTCCCTGTATTCATCTTAGGTGTCCTCATGGGACTTGCTGCCAATCAAGATGAACAGGAAAGCCAAGTAAGCATTTTTTTTTTAACTTCTTGTGATTTCCAAGCCAGGAAGCACCCGTAAGTGTGGACACTCACAGCTCATCCATGGCTCAGAGTCCTATTGCCACAGGCCTTGGTGGCAGTCTCTTGACACCAAATTCACTTCCAACAGAAAAGGAAACTGTTTCAGTAGGTCAGAAGACTAGTTTTAACAGGCACCAGGGTCATTCTATACTGTGTTTACAACCCCTCCTCCTACCTCAGTTTACCTACAAGATCCTTTGGTAGTTCTGAAAAGAGCTGCAAGTCAGAAACCAGCACAATTGTCATCAGGAAGAAAAAGTATTGGGGACTGTCCTAGTCAGGGTTCCTGTCGCTGTGAAGAGACACCATGACCACAGCAGCTCTTATAAAGGAAAACATTTCATTGGACTGACTTACAGTTCAGAGGTTCCGACCACTATCATCATGGCGGGACATGGTGGTGTGCAGGCAGACCTGGTGCTGGAGAAGGAGCTGAGAGTTCTTATATCTTGACCCATAGGCAACAAGAAGTGAACTGAGACACTGAATGTGGCTTAAAGGAGACCTCAAAGCCCATCTCCATAGTGACACACTTCCTCCAACAAAGCCATACCTAGTCCAACCAAGCCACACCTCCTAATAGTGCCATCCCCTATGAGCTTATGGGGGCCAATTAAATTCAAACTACCACAGGGACATTTCCTTAGGGGCAGTAAGGGGCCTGCCCCATGATGCTTCCTCCTGCTTCTCAAGTTGGCCATATGAACCTCAGGTGTGATGGCTTCTCAGCCCCAGGGCTGTGAAATCGAGTCCCTCCACTTGCCAAACAGGGAGCAAACCTTCCATGAGCCCACCCATCCCAAGACATGTGGACAGTTTGTTCTTCAAAGGAGACAGCTCTAGAAGGGGAAGTCAGGGTGCTGGGGAATGTAGAGTGGCTGTCACTGATGGAACCCAACTGTCAGAAGACTAGACAAGATCCACAGCACTATGGCACCCACATTTCCTAGTCCGTCTCCCATTCCATATGTATGATCCATCTTCTATCTGTTCATAGTAAGGCCTCCATGGTACATATGTGCTACCTCCATCCCCTGTCTTCATTCACTGGGTGTCCCTGGCCTTGGAGAAGCCTCCAGGGCTCCTCTCCTATGGTGGCACGTAAGGTTACGCGCAACAGTAAAATGTCCTCCAAAATCTGAGACTGGGGCTGGAGAGGTGGCTCAGAGGTTAAGAGCACTGACTGCTCTTCCAGAGGTCCTGAGTTCAATTCCCAGCAACCACATGGTGGCTCACAACCATCTGTAATGAGATCTGGTGCCCTCTTCTGGCTTACAGCATACGTGCAGCAGAACACTGTATATGTAATAAGTAAATACATCTTTAAAAAATCTGGGACTGATGCGGCCATGCCAACTCCTCAATTTCCAAGTGTCACATCAGCTTGGGAGACCCTAGGGAGAGTGGTAGAGAACCCAGCTCCAGCTGGACGAGAGAGCAGCTTGCTCCTATCGCTAGAAGATAGCTTTAGACAATGGAACGTGCAGCCCGGTGATATCTCAGTACCCCCAGGACCATTTCTCTTTCTGCTAGTGTGAATTGTGACTCTCATCACTGTGGCAGAAGACTTGACAGGATCAGCTGAAGTGAGGAAGGACTTGGTTAGGCTTGCTGTTTGAGAGGGTCCAGTCTCTTATGGTGGAAAAGGTATGGTAGAGTTCACGGTACTGGGGGGCCAAAGCTTGGCTTCTTGCATATCAGCTCACCCAGAAACACAAAACTCTGGAGAAAATTGAGGCCAGGCTACTACCCTCTAGGTTTGTCTGACTGGCCTACAAATGCCAGCTAGGCCCCATAGTCACGAATCAAAACATTGTCACCAGCTGAAAACTAAGTGTCTAAACCCATAAATCTACAAGGGACATTTCACATTCAAACCATTTAACTGCCCTTTTATCTGCTGTGTCCGTGTCGACACTCGAGGCTGCAACAGGCTACCACTGGCAGTGCTAACCAAAAGCTTTCACATCCACTAGGAGCAAACAGAGAAAGTTCTGCTCTGACAGGGAATGTAAATTCTTCCATAATCTAATCTGACTGGTCTAATTTGAGTCACTTACATGGCCAACAGCTGTCACCAGAGTAGACTGTGGTTTTTAAACTTTTCGCTTAAAATTCTAGAAATTAGCCATGTCTGGTAACACAGGCCTTTAATCCCGGCTGCTTTGGAGGCTGAGGCAGGAAGATTATAAATTCAAGGGCAGCCTGGGCTATACAGTGATTTCACTAACAGTCAACCTACCTCACTGAGACCATATCTCAAAAAGTAAAAATCTAGCTAAGAATATAGCATAGAGGTAGAGCACTGGCTTAAAATGTATGAACCTCTAAATTCTGTCTTTAGTAACATGCACATGCTCATTGGCTGGTGCGCGCACATGTGTGTGCACACACACACACATACATATACACACATACACACACACACACACACACACACACACACACACACACACACACACACACACACACTGACATCTAAAACCTAGTGAAGAGTCCAGAAAACTTTTATTTTTATTTAGGTGGATTATAACTATATATTTCAATTCTATTGGAAATTAATACAGAGAAAGTTTTTAGTATCTATCAGTTCATTTCAAAGGATTTCTAATGTTACAAATTAACATGTAATGTTGACTTGTTACAAAAACAACTGCTTTCTTAAAGAATTTAGTGAGAAGTGTGGCATTGTTCCACATTATCCCAAATTGCTTTTATTTCAGTCTGATGGAAGACAGCTGGGTCCTCATTTCTGCTGCCTCTGCATTCAATTTGCTGCAAGACCACATGACAGGCAGTGCGTCGAGTCTCTGGAAACTCTAGGACAGCCTCAGAGAAAAATCTAAGTGGAAAAGGCAAATAAAGGTTTTGGGTGGCAGTCAGTCCTGCTGACTGCTGAGATGCCCTGTGTAGACTCATGGCCACCTCTGGTGACTGCTGGCTTAGCCTCGTCCCATGGACTTCCCTTCCAGTTGGTAGAACCCTGACAAAACACAGTTCCCAGAGCCACTCTCTGGGAAGACAGAACCTGTGAGTGGTGAAGACTCCCAGATACAACCAGACTGTCAGGGAACCAAGACTGTAATGGTATCCTGACATTAGGGGAGAGAAGATGGAGCCAGGCAAGCCAATGAAAAGTCCGTAGTAGTGTGTAGACATCCAGAGCTTGCAAAATGGAGTCTCTTCCTGGTCTGTCTCAGCACCATTGTGTGTGTTGGTGTCTGTGTCTATGGTGTGTGTTCAGTAAGTGTTTAATTGGTTCATGAACATTATGTTCATGGTCACCAATGACTTACAATGAAGGAAAGAATTAATACTGCCCCAGGGAGTATTGAAAGGACAGCCTAAGTCTCAGGAAACCAAACCACAGGGCTCCAAAAGGACTACATCCGCCTCCCTGAAGACAGTCCCCAGCGTGCCAGACTTCTGCAAGCCGGAAAGCCCAGTGGTGGTGGATGACTCTAGCGGTCTGGGCAGAGGCAGTTAACCCCTTCCCCATTAAAAACAAACGTGAAAGAAACATCTCTGAGCCCAGGATTTGAGACACAACTTACAGTGGTCAGAAGAATTTGAGCAGTGTGTGGGGTGAGGGAGTACAACTGGAGAGATGGCTCAGCAGTTCAAAGCACGGGATGCTCTTCCAGAGGACCCAGGTTCAATTCCCAGCACCCACATGGCAGCTCACAACTGTCTGTAACTCCAGTTCTAGGGATTCTGGCATCCTCACACAGACATACATGCGGGCAAAGCACCAATGCACATAAAATAAAAATAAATAAATTATTAAAAAAAAAAAAAAAAAGAATTGGAGGGGGTGGTTGGAATTTAAGAGATCACTCTCTCTATCTGCAGCCACATACAAATCATACCACAATGTCACCGGGTGACACCCTAACCTCTAGCCTCCTTCTGAGCATAAGCAAGACTAGGAAGTCTTACTAGTTCCCAAAATTCCCAGTCTGTGTGTATGTGTGTGTGTGTGTGTGTGTGTGTGTGTGTGTGTGTGTGTGTGTGTGTGTGTGTGTGTGTTGCTAGGGGTTGAACTCATGACTTTGTGAATGCTAAGCAAGTATTCTACCACTTAGCTACATCTCTTGACCCTGAAGATTCCATTCTTGTAGCAGTCCTGGGTAAGATACTAAGCAAGTGAAAATGTCATTCATGCACTGAATTGTCCTAGAACCTGGTTGATAACCAAGGCATAAAGTTCATCCCTCTTTCACGGCCACTGGGGCTATAGCCTCACAACTCAAGAACTCAAAACCCCTTCTGCGAGGCTCTTTTGGAATTCTCAACTTCTTCTAAAAGCAGTATTATCCCCAGATAATGCAGCACATGCCAACACCGTGAGCTTCCTTAAACATCTAGCCTTTCTTAGGCTTCTGTTTCCTTGTCTGGGAAATGAGAAAGTTAGATTAAATGAGCTCTCACTGAAAGTGAACCTAAGACCGACACTGTGATCCCATGATCACACTTGCTGGATAAAGAGAAGGTTTTCCATGTTAGAAATCGCCCTAGCAATGAATAGAGCTGGAACTAAGAACAATGCATGTCTTTGCACTTCAGAGCTAGATCTCTGCCCACGGGGTCCACCTACACAGAGCAAGACCATAGATCTGAATTCACTTGGGAGCATGCCCATCCATGGGGGGCAGGGAGGCACCTACCCAATAGCTGTCAGGGCCAAGGACAAGGTACCCAGAGAATGCACATAAGTCAGGGCTGCAGAAAGCACCCCCACCCCCACGTGGCTCTAGGTCTGTAAAGGGCCTGGCACAGCAGGTGGACATTTGAAGAAAACTTGGCTGGGTCTTCTCCCAGTGAGATTTGGAAAGATTTTTTCCCAGGGTTTGGGAAAACACTGCACAGACCATAAGTGAAAGAGATAGAATGACAGCTCTGTGTGGGGTACGGATGCCTAAGAGGAAAAAAACAGGTAAAAACACAGGTTTATACTGGACTCATGTCAATAATCCCAGCACCCGGGGGTGGAAGCTGAAGGATCTAGAGTGTGAGGCCAACATGATCTATATAGAGAGCTCTGGGCAAGCCTGAGCTACACAGTAAACACCTGTCTCAAAAAAAAGGAAAGAAGAAAGAAAGAAAGAAAGAAAGAAAGAAAGAAAGGAAGGAAGAAAGAAAGGAAGGAAGGAAGGAAGGAGAAAATTAAAAGAGGAAGAAGAGAAAAGAAGGAAAAAATTCACATATACAAGATCACCACCTCCAGGAAATGATAACTCCTTGCATAGATAGGATGAATGGAGCCCCAGGATGTTCCTATCCAGGATCCAAGCCCTTTGCTGATACAGTACACACAAAACAAGCAGGCTGGAGCTGTGGATATGCTCTTGCTGAGAGTAGCTGTCTTCAGGTGAATCTACCCTGATTCACAGCTGTACTAGAATTAAAATTACTAGGATCTAAAAACTAACCTTTCTAAGCTAATTTTCCTCATCTATATAATGGGCATAATAATACTATCTACCTCCTAAGGTTCTTTGGAGAGGAAGGGCGGTGATTTTTAGAATGTACTCAGTGAGTCCTCGGTGTGCCTAGTAGGTGCACAATAATGTGAGTATTGTTGGCAAGAATGGCAGCCATTGTTTCCTTAGACCCTCCTTTGCTTCCTCCAGCCCTCCAAGACAACTAGTGCCCACTCCTGAGATCATGGAGTTTGGAAGGGATGATGGAAGACAGGAGGCAGGACAGAAAAATTATCCCTCCACAGAAAATTCATCCCTAATAAAATCAGACAACTTTTTTTCTTCTCTGTCCCCTCTACACCCAGCTAAGTTCTCGGCAAGGGGCCTGAAGCAAGACAGCCAGTGACCCCACAAGTCATGTGGACTTCACCCAGAGCTCCAGGAGCACCAGGAGGCTGACCTTATGGGTGACAGGCAAAAGTGCTCAAGTAGATGATACTCTCAGCAGAGGGATGGTAAAGCAATGTTCAGTGGTTGCTGTGAAAAGGGAAACCATGGGCAACTGGATGTCGAAAATGAGGTCAGCTAAGATACGGTGTAACCGTTAGCATGGTTGTCCAGACTCCCTCTAACGCAGACAATGTGCTGCTCTCTAGCTGGGTCCATCTGTAAGCAGGAAAGGAAACCTGCTTCCTGGTGCTGTCACGCGTTAACTGGAAGTGAGCATATTTCAGATAATCAACCAGTGAATAGCGTGGTGAGAGCCAGAAGAAACACAGCAATGTTTACCTGCTTAATTCTGTTGACTGTGTAGTTATTCCTGGACATTATCTCCTGGAAGAATCTTCCTGGACCTTTGACCAGCTCAGACATCCTCCTGGACCTCCCACAACACACTAGCGCCTTGTGGGAATGAAATGCTTGGTTTTCTGTGCCTCACACTAGAGTCTAGTCTAGTCCAGTGACTAGACCCGAGAGTCCAGACCCCTGGTTGAGGTAAAGGGAAGTGTGTGTGTGTGTGTGTGTGTGTGTGTGTGTGTGTATGTGTATGTGTATGTGTATGTGTATGTATGTGTGTGCACTTACTGTTAGGTCTCTAGGACTCAGCATGTGATAGGCACTAACACATGCTTATAAGTTACCTGTTGAAGAACTCTGTGAGTTCTGGCTGTGAGACACATGTGTCTATTGTCACCCTGGTGAAGAAGCCCACTCCTGTTGGATTTGCTGGTTTGCCAGTGGAGAAATGATCATACACTTAAAATCAGATTTAAGAAATAAAACTAAATCTAATAGATTTATGACTGGTTGAGGCTATGGTGGAAGTATTCTTGCCTGGGGACAATTTAAGGACCACAAGTTAATATAAATTTCTTATGGGGTTGGGGATTTAGCTCAGTAGTAGAGTGCTTGCCTAGCAAGTGCAAGGCCCTGGGTTCAATCCTCAAAAAAAAAAAAATCTTAGATTAGGAGTTTTTTTAAAAATGACATTGAAGACTTGAGAAAACAGACAAACCACACAAACATAAGCAAAATCTGTTTGGGAAACAAAGATTGCTTTCTGGGCTGACAGAGGTAGTTTGCAGTACTGAGTTTAAAAAAAAAAAAACACCTCTGAGGGTTGGAAAACTCTGAGAACAGGTCTGGTTATCTAGAAGCAAGAGAAAAATCACTGAGCTTGGGAGCTTCATCCTGCTGATTCCCCTCCACAAAATTCTGGCAAAGAACACCCAGCTGGCACAGTGTGGAGCTCTGCCTCTTGCTTAGAAAAAGAACAGGTCATCCTTGGTAAGACCATAATCATACTCCTGGGTAATTCTGTCACATGAAACTATAGTAGTGTCATTAGCAAAGAGAGTGTCATTCTGATGATAAGGCTTTATCAAATTGCCATAATGCAAGTGCTAGAACTGGGGGCCCAGAGAGGCTATCGAGTCTCCTTTGGTGACCCTTATGAAAACTCATTTATTAATCCACTCCCGGCATTATTTTAAAGAACACCAATTGGAATTAGGAGAGCACAGTAAGTAACATAACTAATCCTTCTTTCTAGATGTTTAAGAGCCACCATTTCAGAAGAACCAAGTCTTTGAAATCGTCCATTAGGGCATCCTTCTGTGAGATGGTGGGAAAGCATGCTTTCATTTTTAGTGTGGTAGTAGTGAGCAAAGAGGCTGAGGCATGATGGGATATGCTGTTGGACTAACCAGCTTTGGGTGTAACGGACATGTCTAATTTATGTACAGATGTGTTCAGGGCTGCAGGTGCACGTGTCGAGATAAGCATCTAGATGTGTGAATGTGCTATAGGCAAGCTGCCCTCCTGTTGGAGCACCTGGGATTTGCAGACTTGGAAAAGACCTCCCCGTGCAAGCAGCTGTCATCAATGATGGATGCTTAGGTCTTGGGTAGGAGGAAAGTCTGAGTTTGGGAACCTGCTGAGACTTAGTTCCATTCTCTTCCTCCTTGATTATTAGTGACTGGTGATGGAAATTCTTTCCAGGACATAGAAGCCAAGGTATCACAGAAGTGATAAAGGAGAACACAGGGGAGCTTAGGGACATTTGGATGATGGGAAAAGACAGGGATATGATAAGGGCAGAGACCCGGTGGGAGAGACTGAGAGATGTTTGCATGTCAGAAAAGACCTGTAATGATTTTTCCTTTCAAACCACTGTTTGGACCAGAAGTTCTCTTCTCCGTATGTAATACCAATCACACAGCTCCTGATTTTCAGAGCTTGAGAGTCTTTTCACAGCCTTCTCAAACTCCCCTCTCTCCTTTACCTCGCCTCTCATTTCCTGTGCTTTGGTTGCTCACTTGAAATCTCAAGAAGATTGGTAAATAAGCACTCAGAATGTTAAATCCCACAAACACTAGGGTCCCCATAAGTGAAAAATAACCACCAGCAATCCTTTTATATCTCAACCACACTGATAAACATTTTCACATACACAATCCTAGATGACTGTCATATCAACTCTATGGAATGGGAACTAAAGGAGTGTTTTTTTCTTCAAAGAAAAGAAATAGATCCTGGAGAAATCATGATGTGTGTTCAGAAATGATACACCTAGTGGGAGCAAGGTGGAAGGGTAGATTCCAGTCTTTTAAATGCAAACTCAAGTTCTTTCCATGACAGCACACCGGCTGAACTCTGCTCTACGAGGCTCAGCAGAAGGAAGCATGGTTATCCTGGATCAGTGAGGGGGGCGGGGCGTAATGGGGGGGAGTAAACTGCAATGATGGAAGCTCACTTGAACCCTCCTCTGGCAAGACATTAGTTCCTTTCTGTTGCTGTGATAAAATGCCATGATCAAAGCAACTTTCGGGAGGAAGTGTTTATTTCGGCTTATGGTTCCAGAGGAAAGTCTGTGATGGTTATTCTGGGTTGTCAGCTTGACTACATCTGAATTCACCAAAAACGCAAGTCACTGGGCACGTCTGTGAGGGATGATTTTTTGTTAATTGGATCATTTGAGGTGAGAAGGCCCATCCTAACTCTAGGCCACACCTTCTAGTAAAGGGTTTGTTTGTTTGCTTGTTTGTTTGTTTGTTTGTTTGTTATTTATAAAATGGTATAAATATATATTTATTATAAATACATATATGGTAAGGGGGAAAAAAGCTTTTGCCTTTGCCTGCTTGCCCTCAGTCTCAACTCGCTGGCACTAGAGCCTGCTTCTCCAGGATTTTCACATATACTGAAGACCAGCTGAGACATCCAGCTTTGTGTACTGAACAACCACTGGACTCCTGGGCTTTCCAATAGGGAACAGCTGTTGTTGGGAGTAGTTGGACCACAGCCCATAAGTTGCTCAAATAACTTCTCTTTTTATAGACAGAGATTCGTTCTATCAGTTTTGTTCCTCTAGAGAACCCTGACTAATTCAGTCTCCATACAGGCAAGAAAGGCACGGCGGCCGGCTGTCAGAGCAGGAAGCTGGGCGATCACAATCTTAACACAGGAAACGGAGACGGTACACAGGAAGTGGGGGGAGGCTATAAAGACTTAAAGCCTACCCCCAGTGACATACTTCCTCCAGCATGCTTTCACATCCTAAAAGCACCTTCCCAAACAGCGCCACCAACTGGGGGCCGTGTGTTCAGATACCTGAGCCTTGGGGAGACCTTTTTCATTAAACCACCACTGACCAGGAGATACTTACTCTCTGACCCACTCACCCCAAAATCATGCACAGAGCCCTGATACATAGCAAGGATGAACAGCTTACCTCACTATCTTTACCATGGAGCACTTGTAGATTGGGTTCAGTGTGGCCTACCTACAATTCCAAGGACAGACTCCAAATGGTCAAAACCAATCAGACACTCCCATCAGTTTACCATAAGCGTTGTTCCAAGAACCAAGAATAACCCTAATTTAACCCAGTCACCCCAAGACATTCCCCTGGAAAAATGTAGTAATGGGATCAAGTCACACCAATGAGCATGAAGTCTATGTCAAGGGTCAACTTCACAGGCTGTGACTGGTACAGTCATACATAGCCCCAAAGTTGGTGGGGCCATATAATATAATATTTTGGTTTTAACTTATTGAAACCCTTTATGTTTTTAAAATAAGAAGCCCCTCCAAATTAAATAGCCCATCTTGTAGAAAATGATGGCTTGTCTTGAGGGTAGATGAGAACAAAGAGGCAAGTAACCATGGTTGTTTATATATGCCATCTTGCATCAACTGTGTGCCAAACCCAATGCCCAGAGGAGAGCAGAGCTCCGAGAACCAGTGAGCTGGAGTCTCCATGAAGCCTCTCCTAAAGACAAACAAGTAGTTGGACTTCCGTAGGTTTGTTTGTTTGGTTGTTGTTTTTTGTTTGTTTGTTTGTGTTAGGGTCTGCAGATCACCCCCACAAAAGACCACCACTCACATATGCAAACACAAGAGCGTTTATTTCTCAAGAGAAGAATACCTGCATGCAGAGGTCAGCCATACAATAAAATGATGACCCCCCAGAGAAGGTCATAGGCTCCATTTATAGACAACCAGGAGGGGATTGTCTAAACATGATTGTCCAAGTTAGCAGCAGCCACATTAATTTGTTTCTGATTGGCTGGGGCTTTAAGTACTGAATCATGCCTAGTATGCAATATATCCCCATCTGCCTTATCAGAAACCAAAACTAAAATAGAAACTGAAACTTAACTAAAACTCAAGCCTTGTAAAAAGCTGGGGCCAGGAGAAGTCCACAGTGGTACTCTTGTGGCCTCTCGGTTTTTTTTGTTTTGTTTTGTTTTGTTTTGTTTTTTTATTGTTTGTTTTGAGATCCCATCTCACTCTTGCTCAGGCTGCCCTCAAACTCTTAGTAATCCTGTCGCAGACCCCCCCCCCCATACTAGGATTGCAGGTATGAGCCACCATCTCTGCCTCAGTTGGACTTCTCTATTCTAATAAGCTATAAGATCCCTCATGCTTGTTTAAACAAATTTCAGGTAAATGTGTTATGAGTTAAAATGGAGCACATTCTAACTAATTCAATGACACATGGCTAAGATCAGTTCTTAACCCAATGACTTGGAAAATTGATTCCTCATCTATAAAGCAGGAAGGCGTGACTTGAGCACCTTCTCCTCATATTCTATACTCCACCTTCTCTATGGTTCTGTCCTGCCCATCAAGGCCAGCACCTACAGGCATCCTCTCCTCACCCTACTTAGTAGCAACTTAAACAAATAAATGGTCTCAGTCTGTAGACCAGGCTACCCTGGGACTTACTATGTGGACATGGCTGGCCTCAAGTCTTAGTCTTATAGGCATGTAATTCCAACACACCTGGACTCAACATCCTTTTCTTTTTTCTTTTTTCTTTTTTTCTTTTTTTAACTATTGGCCATGCTCTATCCTAAGCTGGACTAAGTCATGTATGTGCCTTGTAGAGTCTTCTCATACTAGAGACATGCAAACTATAGTGTTTGGAGCTGGACAGCACCTAAAAGTTGAGTCCCATAGCTTGTTCATTTCCAGATAGAGGAAAAAATCCACTGGGGTAAGTGGCTTATCTGGGAGCCATAGCAATGCAAAGACTGATCTTCCCACTTGCAGCTCTCTCCACAGCATTCTGACTCAGTGACTCCTCAGGTATTTCTAGGCATAAACGGTTCACTCTTCAGCCCCATTTAAGCTGAAGAAGGTAAAGTAGCCCTCCTTTCTAGTTGCAAAGAGTTTGTTGCACAAAGATCCTCCACCTCCTTTAAGATGCCATTGGTATTTACAAATGTTGGAATCTGCCCCATATCTTGATAATGTAATGATAAAAATTGCTTTTACTCCATTTAATGCATAATCGTGGGACAGGAGAGATGGATCAGGAGTAAAAGCACTTGTTCTTGCAGAAGACCTAAGTTTGGTTCCTAGCACATGGTGATTCACAGCCATCCATAACTGCCACTCCAGGGATCCAATGCCCTCTTCTGACTTCTTCAAGTAAGTGTATGCATGTGGCACACGCATGCGTGCAGAGAAAACACTCGCGGACATAAAAAGTAAAATACATCAATTTAAAATTTTTTAATTAAATTTTAAAAGACAATCACTTTATATTCTGATATTAAGTGATCTGAATTCCCATTCTAAATTCTTCTGCTTTACTTCCTGTATAATCGTAGTCAAGTTTTCAATGTCTCTACAACTCATTTTTTCTCCTTAGTGAAACAAAATAGTAGCTTCCCTAGTAAGGAAGAAGCTTACCTTCTTCTTATAGAATATTCTTTCTGAATAGAAAGCCTGTGAAAAGATCCCTTGCACATAGCAAACACTTAACAAAAGCCAGCTTTCATTGCTATTAATATCATTATTAGACTCTCCCAGCGATATTACAGATTATCAAGGATTTGCTCATGGTTGTTAAGTAGAAATTTTGCTTTGGGGCTTGTATACTTTGCCATCTTCCAAAAGCCCCTCATGAAGGGGACCATACCATAGCTGATTTATGCATTCTATGTTGCCTAGGATGAGTCTCTGAATTAAGTGAGTCCTCAACAAAGAACTCTTGAGTCACAGACTCACCTGCACCTCTTCTAACAACTAGCATGCAGGAATGGCCCCTCCATCAGGTTTAGGAAAGCCCAACCTTCTGAATGTAAAGACGAAATAATTCAGTTTTATAGATTGCACAGCATGCGTAGGACCTAAATGGGATACCTACATCAAATCTTCCCCTCCAGGCTTAGGGATTGATGCAGAGGAGGAGGCTGAAAGATTATAAGAGCCAGAGGTGGAAGATTCCAGGGAACAGCATCTTTGAGACACACCAGGACTGATACGTATATGTGCTGGAAGAGATTGTGACAGTGTGCACAAAATGTACACAAATTCAAGCCAGACAAAAGCCTCGCAGGGTGAAGGGATCATGAGAATCAAGTCCTATCCCCAGCAGGAAGCAATCTGTTACTGAGAGCTACAGGGAAAATCCGTCTCCCCAATAGAGTGACACCAAGCAAATCAACCATATCCCAGGGCAGGCCCCATGCTCAGGAGTAGTTGACTTCAAAGTTGACTCCATGACTCCATGTTTTGTTCTGTTCTGTTAATGTGTGTGTACTTTATTTTGATGTGGTTGGAGTTTTTGTGTCTCTTCAGTTTAGTTTTGTTTTGTTTTGTTTGACGGTGGTTTGTTTTTGGAAGGGGAAGAAAGAACATGAAGTTGGGTGGATGGGGAGGCAGTCTGAGAGGACTTGAAAAAGGGAGAGGAATATGATAAAAAATATATATACTGTATAAGGTTCTCAAAGAATAAATATATTAAATTTTAAAAAACTGTCCATGACTCAGTGGTTAGCATGGACCAGGTTAAATCCCTAGAAACACACATACACACACAAATAGAGGCATATGCACCCCCACAAAATCTGACCAGTTAAGAGAAAATTCCAGGCACTCCTTGAAGTAGGGGACATGAGGGCAAGTTACCTGCTCTTTGTACTAACTAAAAACAGTACCAGAAAGAACAGGGCTCACTTAAGCTGGAGCGGGCTGTGTTACAGATCAAGAACTCCCTCCTCTTCTCTAGACTGGAGCGTTGGGAAAGTTTCAAAGACAGTTAAGGGTTTTCTTTTCTGGAGAATTGTAGAAAAGGTGGAGCCTGCTTGAGTCCTGGCATGGATCAAGTAAAGAAACAGACATCCTCCTGTGCAAGCTTGACATTAGAAACTCAGGGACCAGAGACCCAAAGGTCAGTGGCTAAGGGCCTAGTAACTAGACCTGGAGCATCATCCAGATGACAGAAGCTGTGACTGGGACCACCTCTTCCTCTGTGACACAGCGGGAGAGAAGGCTGGGGTGAGACAGGAAGGACTTTGTCGATGGCATTTCCCTGCTGCAGCCGAAACCCTTGGGGAGGAAGGTGTGGTGGAAACACCAGCTTTGTCAGGAAACACCATCTTTTTCTGTCTCTTCTCTTCAGTCCTTCTCGGCCTCAACACTCTGAGCACAGCCATTTCTAGGAAAATGAGCCAAAGGCCACTTGAGAGATGGCTTCAGATTGCAACCCAGGAGAGTACTGGGTGCCTTGTCAAGCAGGCTTCGCAAACTTTCTTTCCTCCCAAGGATCGTCTCCAAGTAGCCAGACACCTTTCTGTCTATGCAGGAAGTTCCCTAACTCTGACCCAAATGTAACATAAATATTTAACCTCATTTATTACCTGAAAGTTATCAGTGTTTGTTCTGTTTAGCAGCAATTAACTTTTTTAAAAAAATCCAAGACAGGGCCAAACCAACGTGCTTGAATTTTTCCACTTGAAGTAATCTGTTTTGGTTTTTAGCTCAGATGGTTGACCTTTGCTCGCTCCTCTAGCATCCCACAGATCTCTCATCCCTCATGCTTCTGGTCCTTCCTCCTGCATATCTCTTCATTTTCAAAGCCTATTTCAGAATAGGCTGTTTCTCCTCCTGGGAAACACTTCTCTGATGCCCTGACCACCTTCTGATGCCCCGCCCACCTTCCGATGCCCCGCCCACCAACTGATGCCCCGCCCATCACCTGGTGCCCCGCCCATCACCTGATGCCCCGCCCACCTTTTCAGGTTGCACAGCTGCCACCTTCTCTGTTTCAAGAGAACATTGTGTGTATTTGTATTTATCATAGCAGGAAGTTCTCTTCAACCTTCTGGGACCACCAGTGGAGATGTCCAAGCAAGTCTCTGAAATCCTACAAACCAGCAGCTGTCTAGTGTTTGGACCCTAGATAAATACCTTGAGGTTTGGTAAGTTTATTGGTTTTTGTTTGTTTGTTTGACTTTTATGAGATACTATGTTCCCTGGCAGATGGACAGACAGCGAAGAAGAAGGAATCAGAAGTTCAGATGAAGCTGGAGATGAGAAGATAGAGGAATTCTTAAAGCAGAGAACTTTAACTTTCTAAATGTATATTGTATTTATCAGTGTGTGTGTGTGTGTGTGTGTGTGTGTGTGTGTGTGTGTGTGTGTGTGTCTGTCTGTCTGTCTGTCTGTCTGTAAATGAAAAGGTAATTCGGGCCCCTCTTCCCACCATAGGTCCTAGGGATGGAACTCAGGTCCTCATGCTTCTGTTTTTACATGCTGAGCCATCTCACCTGAAGCAAAGTTGTTTTTTTTTAAGAGAAACTTCATTCCTCGAGAGGAGTTAAGACCTCAGACACAGAAGCACGGAGTGAACATCTCACACTCAGACCTAACAGCTGCTGTGGACTCTGGCCGAGGGCAAGAGCTGATGTGTCAGCTAAACCCTGTGCCCAGGAGGCATGTGCAAGGTTGCAGGCTGAGGTTCCAAGGCAGTGACAGGAAGGAGGAGCCGGCATGTCCTGTCGCTCTGCCTTGGCACCACGCACGGTCTGCCTCTCCAGCAGGTGTTGGTTCTACGACTGTCTGGCTGATCCTCTACTGTGTGGGGGTATTGTGTTCCCCAAAATATTGTGCACCCTAATAAACTTATATGGGGTCAGAGAACAGAACAACCACTAGATATAGACGCCAGAAAATGGTGGCACTCACACCTTTAATCCTAGCATTCCAGAGGCAGAAATCCATCTGGATCTCTGTGAGTTCAAGGCCACACTGAAAACAGCCAGGTGTGATAACAAGAACCTTTAATCCGAGGAAGTGATGGCAGAAAGCAGAAAGCCTTGAAGACCAGAAACTAGAAGCTTTTAGCCTGGTTAAGCATTCAGGCTTTCGAGAAGCAGTTCAGCAAAGATTCATTTGGATAAGGACTCAGAGGCTTCCAGTCTGAGGAAACAGGATCAGCTGGGGAACTGGCAAGGTGAGGTAGCTATGGCTTGTTCTGCTTCTCTGATCTTTCAGCGTTCACCCCAATACCTGGCCTCAGGTTTGATTTTATTAATAAGAACTTTTAAGATTTGTGCTACACTACTAGATTGACTAACCCTGAGGCTAAAAGTAGCCTATAGCTTAGGACCCGGTACCTGACTTATCCTTTTAACACATAGCTTAGGACATGGAGTCCGACTTATCCTTTTAACACACAAGTCAGACCACATTACTTCTTTGTTCTCTAGGCTTCTGTGGTCTCCCCAGCCACCAGGATATGATCTAGGGCCTGACTGGAGAGACCCAACCACCTACAAGTTCCCTGAACTGTGACTGTGTTCCTACCGCTCCTCCTTGCTTTGCTCAAATATACCAAAAAACAAAAACAAAAAGTTTTCTCTCACTGGTTTGTTGTTGCAATTCTTTTTCCAAAAGGAATCCACTCCCCTGGGCAAAAGAATGGACCTGCTCCCTCCTGCCATCCACGTCTCTACTATGATGTTGCCACTTGAGAGATGTCTCCTATGATCTCTTTCGGTTTGGTTTTGTTTGGTTTTTCAAGACAGGGTTTCTCCGTGTAGTTTTGGTGCCTGACCTGGATCTTACTCTGTAGATCAGGCTGGCCTCGAACTCCACCTGGCTCTGCCTCCCGAGTGCTGGGATTAAAGGCGTGCGCCACTGCCCGCCAACAGCTCCCATGGTCTCTTACCTAAGACAAACCCAGCCTCCCTCCATCACTTAGTCCACTGTATCCACCTCCATCTTACTGTCTCTTACCTGACATGTTACCTATCTTCTCAGTGTTTTGTTTGGCTCTGGCTGCCTTTGCTTATAGCATGTCCTCTGACTACAGAAACTATATTTTGTTCACTGTTACACATTAAAGGGCCTGGCACATAGTATGTGGCCAGGATGCCAGTGTTAAGGGGAGGATGAATTGAGGTCATCTAAGCCCCTCGTGCTCAGGGAGGATCCTGTTCAAGGCGACACTTGGATGTTGTCAAATATTATTTTAAGATGTATTACTTTTGTTTATGTTGCATTTGTGTAACTTTGTGAAGCTGTGTTACTTTGCCTGTCTAAAAAAACACCTGATGGTCAAATAAAGAACAAGACAGGAGAAAGGATATGCAGGGCTGGCAGGTAGAGAGTATAAATAGAAAGAGAAATCTGGGAGAAAAGAGATCTAGTAGCCGGAGAAGGAGGAGGACTCCAGAGGCCAGCCACACAGCTACACAGCCAGCCACAGAGTAAGAGTAAGATTTACAGAAGTAAGAGAAGGGGAAAAGCCCAGAGGCAAAAGGTAGACGGGATAATTTAAGTTAGGGGAAGCTGGCAAGAAACCAGCCAAGCTAAGGCCAGGCATTCATAAGTAATAATAAGCCTCGGTGTGTGGCTTATTTGGGAACTGGGAGGCGTGTGGCAGGCCCTCCAAAAGAGAAAACAAAACAAACAACAACACTTGGCAGCTCATGTGCAGCAGATCCAGAATTCACCACCTTCCCTAGCTTTCACATGGAGGCCTTGGTACGCGTTCATACTGACCATGATGACCTAAGGAAGGGCCTTTCACCTTCATCATCCACCAAGGCATGCCCCAGGGTGGAGCCTGAACCAGTTCTCAAGGGCACCATACCACCAGGTTTCCTGTCCCCAAGTCACTTATCTCCTTCTTATCTCTGACTCACTCTGAATCTAAATGAAAAGTCGTCCTCAGAAACCAGGTCACCTGAAGGAGTTCCCATCATCAATGTCCTTCTTGGGTCTGACCTCGTTGCATATTTTTAACTTTATTTATTTTTTATTTTTTCTCGGTACTGGTGAATGAATGCAGATCATTACTTTGGTTCTTTCAGAGAGTGGAGAGGTGTGATGGAACTGGAGGGAGACAGGGAGGGGAGTGTTGGTTAAGCGGGGACGGCCATGCCAATGGAGAAGAGTGCTGGATATATTGGTGACTGAAGAGTCACAATCCATGGTTATCTTTCTAGAGCTTTATTGGGAGAGAAAGGGAGGAAGAGAGAGAGAGACAGAGACAGAGAGACACAGAGAGAGAGAAAGACCACGTGCAGGGGGTAGAATATGGAAGGAGAGAGTGCACCTGCATTTTAGACTAGGATGCTGTTGCAGGCTGGTGAAATAATTAAGGACATAATCCTCACAGGGAGACTATGATCAGAATTTATATTGTATAAAAATAAGTTTATTTTCAGGAAAAAAAAATTATCTCATTTCATCACCTTGAATAATTTCCTAGATATCTGAGCCCCCTTTAGTATCCTTTACTAATGAATTCATTTAAAAACGAGGCTAATGGCAGACCTCTTTGTTATCATGCCCAAGACCTTGCATTTCATACCCAGTACTGCTGATAAATACTTACTCATTCAGCACATCATGCATGGTATCCATCCCACAAATATTTATACTTGCTTTAGGGCGATGTACAAAACAGAAGGTTGGGGAAGCATGGTAGGTCCAGAAACAAACCATGGCTGGGAATCCCAACTCTGACAGTTGACAATCAGAGGGAAATCCTCTTTCTTACCTCAGGCTTCCCATCTGTAAAATGGGATGAACAATTCATGCTCCCTCTGTCTCATTGTTGTGAGACTCCGTAAAAATTATAAACGAACAGGAGCATTCTGCACTATAAAATTCCATAGAATCTTGAGTCAGATGCAATGCGCTGTGGTGGGAAACACTGAACTCAAAGTGACAGGTTGAGCTGGGGGACCAAGGGCAGAGTCTACCACTTGCTTTCCCTGGGACTTTGAACAAGTCACGTAACTTTAATTTCCTTGTCTATAAAAAAGGCCTGTTGTGAAAACCGAGGTACCACACATAAAAGCATCAATCCTTGGCTCCCGGTTCCAACAAAGCCTTATCTGTATCCGTTCACTGATCCGCATCAGATAAGGGGAGAGCAAAGAAGACCGTGGACCAAAAAGCGACCGCAGTATCAGGGAGCCTCTTGGTCTGAGCAGGCTTGAAGGGTTTGCCAGACATCATGAGAAACGAGAGTGGAGAGGCTGGGAATGGGGAAGAAGAGGGGAATGGCAGAGTAAGGAGTCTGGGCTCCAAAGAGTCATTATGGTCACTAATGATTTCAGAGCCAAAAAAAGCAATATATGAAGTGTCCCCCATAGGAAGTGGCTTGGGAGTGTGGAAGCCTACAGAATGCTTGTATTCTCTGCTCCAGGGACAGAGGTTAACTGGATGGGATGGAATGTGTGTGATAGAAGGTCAAAGCTTAGTTAGCAACCCCATAGGGAAAGGCAGAGCTCAGCACAAACTCTGTCTAGATTTCTAGATCTTTGCCTTTGTATCAGTCAACTATAGGTACAAAACAAATTGTTTCAATACTTGGCAACTTAAACCAAAAGACAAATATTTATTATCTCAAGAACAGGAATTGGAAAGTGCCCTAGCTGGCTAGTTTGGACTCTGAGTCTCCCACAAAGTTGCACTGACGCTCCTGGGTACTGCTGCAATATCTGAGGGCCTGACATGGACTGAGGGGTGTACTTACATAATGCATGTTCATATGACTCTGGGGATGATTATAATTGGCTTTTTTTACTCTTCTGCTTCTTTGCTCTTTTGGGAGCCCGCCACCAAACTCCCAAATAAATACACAGAGGCTTATTCTTTCTTATGAATGCCTGGCCTTAGCTTGGCTTATTTCTAGCCAGCTTTTCTTAACTTAAATTATCCCATCTAGCTTTTGCCTCTGGGCTTTTATCTTTATCCTATATACCTTTCTTTACTCCTTACTCCATGGCTTGCTATGCAGCTGGGTGGTTGGCCCCTGGAGTCATCTTCTCCTTGTCTTTTGCTCCTTGTTCCCTCTTTCTCTTTCTATTTATTCTCTCTGCCTGCCAGCCCTGCCTATTTCCCTCTCCTGCCTTGCTATTGGCTGTTCAGCTCTTTAGTAGACCAATCAGGAGTTTTCGACAGGCATAGTATCACAGCTTCACAGAGTTAAACAAATGCAACATAAAAGAATGCAGCACCTCTTGTCCTCATTAAACAAATATTCCACAGCATAAACAAATGTAACACATCTTAAAATAATACTCCACAACAAACGATGATGTTGACCAAGAGTTGGGGACCTCAGCTCCTCCTGTGAACCTCTCCATGGTGTATAGTGAGACATGGCACCTTATCTGCACACAGAGTATTCAACAGATAACAAGAGAAAAAATGCAATATCCCAGTCTCAAAAGACACATGCTGCCACTCTCTCATGCTCTCCTTCTCACACTAACTACGGTACAGCTATTGCCTCTGAATTAAACATTCCTTCCTGTAGAGAGAATGGAGGCATGCAAGATTCCGGAAGCTCATATAACCTACAAGACGCAAAAGTCCACACACATCCCTGCCAGATTATAAAAAGCAGTGAACACTTGCTAGGGGAGAGGAAAGTCTCCAGTAGAGTTCTTCAAAAGCTCCACCAGGGCCGTCTTGGAGTCTGGTTACCATGACAGAGAGACTGTTAAAGCGGAAGGATTGCCACTGGTTTGAAGCCAGCCTGGGCTACAGAGAGAGACTTCATTCTCCTCCCAGAACCTCCAGAATCTCTCCTGAATTCTTAATTTTAGACTCCTTTCATTTCTGACTTGTAGAACAGTAAGAAGACGATTTGTAGTGATTTGTTACAGCTACAAAAGGAAACTAATACACTCTCAATAGTTCCTACCCAACACTTGGACCTTGGGGGAAAGGCCGAATGGAGAAAGAAAATATGAAAGCGGGTGTGAAGGGAAAGGAGCACCTTAATGAACTGCCGCAGAGTCAACCCACCGAGTGACAGCCCTAAGTCTCTGGGCTCTGGAGCTATCTGGGGGCAAAGAATGACTTCACAATCCAAATGCAGATGAGGACAGGAAGTAGAGGGGAGTCGGGGAGTTTGGCAGTTAGCGGCAGGCCTACAGACTTGACAATAGTAAAACCACGGAACTAGTCCCCTGTGACCTCTGACGGCTTGCTCTGAGATGACCATTCTCAGGAAAGAGAGAGACAGAGACAGAGCAGAAAAAGACATCTCTGGAAACTGGAGAGGCTGAGAAGAGGGGAAGGGAGGCCTTGCTTCCAAAAGCTTATGAAGAAGATGCTCAGAGTCACCAGGCAGAAAACGTTCTCTCGTCCCAAGCTCTGCCTCTGTCTGGCTGTGCCTGAGTCGCAATAGTTTCGCATTCTTCCACTTCTCCAGCAAGGGGACGGAGTGTGATGAGAGTGATCTCAGAGTACAAGAATAAGAATCTCAGCTTGCTCACTCTTCCAAATGCCTCAGTGCCAACCCCCCAGGCCTTGGTTTCTCCATTTGCCAAGCAATGTTGTTATGAGGATTCTATAGGTACATGTGTATCGTATACTCTACACCACAGGCATAGACACAGTAAATGGTGGATGTTAGCTGTCTGTATTTCATCTAGAAGGCATTTTCTGAGTGATTACTCTATATAAATAAGTATATATAATAAAGTAATATATATATGTATATATATATATATATAATAAAGTAATGTAGATGTTAGATAGATAAGACAGTCTCAGATCTTAATGAGTTTAAGGGCTATTGGAAGACACAAATGGATTTTACGGGACACCTTTGTCAGGCAGGGGAAAACTACAGGGCTCTCTGATCAGTAAACTAAAGGTTACTGCTGAAGCAAGATGAACTTCACCCATGTAGCCTCTTTGTGAGTGCTAGCTAGATCTAAGGAAGATAATCAATAGGAGCCTGGCCTTTCCTTTCCTACACTACAATGCTCCCATCCCTAAAAGAACAATTGTTCTTGACTGGTATTAAGATTTCTGCAAAATGGGACCTGAGAGATGGCTCAGCAGGAAAGGACATTTGCCACCAAGCCTGGTAACTTAGGTTTGACCCCTTGGGTCCACATGGTAGAAGAGAACCAACTTCAGGAAGCTAGCCTCTAATCTCAACAAAAATACCATGGTACATGTATACCTATGGTGCCTATGCATATATACACATATACAAATTAAGAAATAAATGTGGTAAGATTGTTAATATTTCTGCAAAATAATCCCCATAGAAATGGCTATATGGATGTCACTTTGTTCTTATTATGAAGAACTCAACCGATGGAATTCTGAAGTTCTTTATTCCAGCCCTCCTCCACTCACTGACAAATAGCCTTAGGTGTGTGTCTCTGATGCATGATTGTAGCTGGAGTTTTCTCCAGTCCTGCTTGGCCCACAGTCAGGACAAATCTTTCTTACCCGCCAGTCCCATAGCTGCTTAGACCCAACCAAGTAAACACACAGAGACTTATATTATTTATAAACTGTATGACCATCACGGGCTTCTAGCTAGCTGTTCTTATATCTTAAATGAACCCATTTCTGTTCGTCTATAAGTTGCCACATGGCTTATGGCTTACCAGTATCTTAATATCTTCTCATGGCTGTGGCTGGCAGCATCTCTCTGCCTCAGCCTTCCACTTCCCAGAATTCCCCTCTCTCCTTGTCCCACATATACTTCCTGCCTGGCTACTGGCCAGTCAGCATTTTATTTATTATACAGAGCGATATCCACAGCACACAATCACAAAAGTGACATGACATTTCTCACTTGCAGGATTGCTGTGAAGTTGACAACTATTACAGCGTATGCTGGTGCCTGGTAAACTCTCAAGAAAATAGTTATGGGGTGCATTCTCCTGCAGAGAGAAGCCCTTACACCAGAGGGAAGTTGAGTGACCTTGAAGAACCTCTCTGTTTCTCCCCAACTTTTGTAGCCTATCATCTGACAATACTCTGGAGTGATGATAATGGTGACATGTGTGACTGACTGAATAAGTTAGAGGAGCAGTTCCTGGTCCAGGAGAAGTGTCATCTAGAGCATCCATGGGGTCATCTGATCTACATATGGCAACCTTCAGGCAGCTTTTCAGAGGCCCCACTCTGGTTCCCCATTTCCACTTCTCACTGACCTGGAATCAAAGTCTGTCTATAGCTCCTCTTTGAGTGGGTCAAGAAGGCACATATGCCCTGCCCATCAATACAGTCACCTGGTTTTCCAGAAGAACAACAGTAACAGAAGTGTCCATCTATGCTCATTCTGTGCTGGAGCTGTGCTAAGAGGCTCTCTTGAGGAGTTGGTATTACTATTCTGCCCACTTGCTGGTTAAGTAAACTGAGACTTAGAGCAATAAAGTAGCTGTAGATTTTAGGAAGAATCAGGATCTGAATATATTGATCTCAGTGGAGGCCCAGCTCCTCTCTCCAGGCCTTATAGGTACACTGCCTTGGAAGACCTTGAGACTCTGTATATTGGCAGATCTACCCAGAGTGCAGCTGGCCCTGCAGAACCCTGATTCTTCCTTCATTTTTTTTCCCATGGTCCATTTTCCTTGTTCCCTCAAGGCCTCTGAGTAGCTGGCCCTGAATCAGCATTGGGGAGAAGCATGCTTCAAGCAAGCGCTTCCCAGAGTCTCCACACCATCCCTGGGGAAGGGCTTCTGGGAGGAGAACAATAAAGCTTTAAACCTCTCTCAGACCCTCCTGGGTAGGGAATTCAAACAAGACAGAAGAGGAGGGACCACAGGGAACTGTGTTTTTCTCCTCGGCTGAGCCAGTTTAGAGACCAGAGGACCAGAGCCCAACAAGTTACAACTCACCAGAAGCCGTTCCTCCAGCTCTTCCAACCAGTTAATGATGAGGGCAAATCGGGAGGCAGGCAGGAGCTCAAACTTCTTTGTGATGGTGCAATTTTCTTTTGCTCTCTTCTCCTTTCCCTCCCTTCCTGTCTCTGCTTCTTTCCTTCCTCTTCTAGTTCTGGGCAATATGTTCCCAAAGGAAGGGATGGGTTAGCAGAGTGCACTGGGTGCACGATCTGTGTGCTGCAGGGACCTTGCATAGTGAAAGGGTGGAACTTGCCTCTTCACACACACAGTCACCACTCATGTATCAGTACCCTTGAAAAACGAGAACAAATGGCCTGGATCTTTCTCTATTGAATGGTAATCTTTAGAAGTCCTGTTTCTCTCCTTGAGTAGAGAATGCATATTGATGTACACAAGCACAAAGAAGACACTGAAAAGTTCCCATTGTCGGGGCTGGAGAGATGTTCAGTGGTTAGGAGTACTTCCTCCTCTTAAAGATGATGGGAATTCGGTTTCCAGCACCTCTGTTAAGTAACTCACATATGACTCCAACTTCAGGAGATCTGATGCCCCTTTATAGACTTGATAAGAAAGCATACAGATGTTACACCACATAGGTGTGCACGTGCACACACACACACACACACACACACACACACACACACACACGCACACTCACCAATAAAAATAAATCCTAAAAATAAAAGGTCATCTATTATTTTACAACAATCACACACTATGGGTAATTAGGTGAGAATTCAACTCTTGTCATTTCCAAAGGCTAGATGTCAAGGTCTTTGCGAACACCCACATTTAAGGGCATGGAAAACTCAGAGACAATCCCAAGAATATTTGCAAAGAGTTTTGTTGTTGCTTTTAGTTTGTTTTGCTTTGTTGACGCAGATTTTTTACTATAGCTCAAGGTGGCCTGAGACTCACTATGTAGCCCAAACAGGCCTCAAACAGCATACCTCAGCCTTCCTTTCCAAGCAGAACTACAGAAGTGAGCCATGCCCAGGTTTATAAAGAGATCCTTGACTCTCAATCTAATCTCCATCAGCATAGGTTTAAGGAAGGGATGGCCTAAGTGAGACCAAGGGATGGGTGAGGTGCCATCCACATCAAAGAAGACGCTTAGACAAAAGGCCTATCGGGCTTTGTTATGGCCTTATCTGAAGAGGCATTAAAGATGTAGCAGAGAAGAGAATGCTTTGAAGGGTCAGCAGAGGACTGGCTGATCTTGGGTTGGCCAGAAGAGGGAGGTACAGAGAAACCAACAGAAAGCTTGCCTTTCTAGGTGAGCCCTCCAGCTTGACCACACCCATAGACTGGGACAGCTTCTCTTTGGTCCTTTCAGCCTTGCCCTGGAGTAGTGTGTTCTTAGAATTAGAGCTGAAATCCACAAGTCCCCAGACAAGTTAGCCAAGAAAGAGGAGAGGACACTTTCCCGGGCAGTGCAGGAACATTTGGTTCTGAAGTAGGAGTCCTAGCGTGCAAACAGGAAAAGTTCACTATAATTGGAAACCCATAGCCTGCCTCCTCCTCTTTGTCCCTCAGCTGACACTACTTAATTCTGGTCAAGTCCTCTGGCCACTGGCATCAAAACACCAGAGGATGTGTCTTGAACAGAAAGATATGGGCGCCACCATTCCAGGCCAATCAAAGAGCTCTGTGTAACTGTTTGACTCCAATGCAACATGTAATGCTGTCCTTTCCCTGTTCTCCAGGACTCGGTCAGTAGACAAAAGTCCTTCTTACCCTTTTCTCTGCATGACCCAGAGCCAGCCATGCTCCACTCTGTTAAGCTCCCATCTCTCCTCCAGCCGTGGACTGCCTTAAGCCCTGCCAGACTTTAAGTCCCAACCCAAAACCTTTGCTTGCCACAGTCTCGGAGCCGTTGGTGGAGTCCCCTCTTGCACTGGAGTCGGAGTGTCTGATTATGCTGAAGTTCTTGCAGCTCTTTCCTCGTATTCTGTCTCCAAGAGGAGAAAGGGTGTGATGAGAGCAGTCTGGGAGCCCAAGAAGAAGTGGGGGAGGAGCAGGGAGGGAATCACACCACTTCTCTAAGACTTTCGCCTTGTTGGCCTAGTGGGGAATTTAATTAAGAGCAATCAGTCAAATTTTGGATGGATATTGGAATTCTCCAACAATCCTCAGGGACTTGAGGAGGGTTTGGAAATACAAAGTTAGTAATTATATAATCATTCAAAATAGAAAAACTAGAAACACAAAAATGACCTCTAACCCAGTCTTGGCTTCCTGTCATGGCACAGATGAGCAACTGACACACCCTTCCCATCTGCTTCGGTATCTTGCTTCCCATGTTCAAGTGTGTGCACATCTCATCTCCACGGAAAGCGGAAGATGCCAGAACTCCAGGAAGATGTGCCAGAGTCAACAAACAAATTACAGGATACCCAGTTTGGTTTGAAGTTTGAGAAAAACAACAAATATTTTTTATGTAAGTATGTCACAAATACTGAATGAGACAGGTGTATACTAAAATCTGTTATTGGTCTAGGTGTCAAATTTAGCGAGGCATCCTAAATTTGGCTCTCTTGTCCCTAAATCATCTAGTTCTAGGCATCTCACAGAGGCATTCTCACCTATACCCACAAAGATGGACGCTTTCCTTGTGAACATAACCTTGAGCTGGTGACTCTTCCCTATTTCGAGCATCATCTGAAATTTACCCCAGCTATGGATCTAAGGAACAAAGGACTCTTTTCAGGTCTCCAACCATCTGCCTGGCTGCAAACCTCACTCAGGAATGTGGTCCATGACTCAAAGGATAGGGAGGAAGAGATGCTCAAACCCACAAAATGTCAATGGCCTTTGGCATCCCAAATGGTTATTATCTTACCCATTCTAAATTCTTCCTTTGCTGAAGTCCTGGGAGAGGAAGTTTGGGTTAAGGAAGGGATGACACTCTTGGCTCATCTAAGAATTTTAATTCCCAGGTGCTAGAGAAGAAAATTAAAGAAAAGGGTTTTTTTTTTCTGGTTTCTATGGTGTAGCATGCTTCTTTGTCAGCTGCCAGCTCACAAATAATGACTTGAACACTTCTTATTATAAAAGCTTGGCCATTAGCTTAGGCTAGTCCCACCAGCTCTTATAACTTCAATTAACTTGCTTATATTAATCTATGTTCTACCATGTGACTCAGTTGCCTCTACTCTGTGCCATATATCCATCCTCTTCAGCGTCTCCCTGGCTTCAGTTTCAAGGTGGACAGAATGAATTCACTTAGCCTTCTAGGTATTGTGGGGGAATACCAAAGAGACAATGCCTGCAAATGTCTCATGACTTCTCCAAAGGATGCAATAAGGACCCAAAACGTTGGTGTCTTACATGAAAAAGATATGGCTTAAAACTTTCAAGTCAGATTGTGAACACAAGAATGTAGCTCACAGGTAGAGCACTTTTCTGGTGTGGCCAAGGCCGTGAGTTCCATCCCAAGCACCACAAGAATCCAAATGAGAGGCTGGAGATATAGCTCAGTGATAAAGTCCATGTTGGCTTAGGGGTAGGGCTCTTGCCTAGTATGTATGAGGCCCTCAGTTTAACACCCAGTACTGAAAAAATAAAATGACATAAAATCAGGTTTGTAGATCCCCAGGCCCTCTCCAATGAAAAACTCAGACTTTAGAGGCAGGGGAAAGAATGAATGATCTTAGTCTTCCTAGAACTCAAGCGATTTAAAGAAAATAGATGGAGCTACAAGGCTCCCTGAAAAAGAAAAGTAAGAAGAAATGTTGAAACGTCAATGTGGGGAGCAGTGTTTGACACCCTGGGAGATTCCTATAAATAACGTGTGTCTGTTGTGAGAACTGTAGGTAAACCAACACTTTACATGTGGTGCCTGGAGGGTGGGCATTCCGAGACAACACAAAATCCCAACCTTCATCAATGGGGTAAAGAAGACTTGAGGATAGCCAGGCACCACTCAGAATCAGAAGGTCTAGGAAGATGTTTGAATAAAGTCTCTTTCGGTAACAGAGAACAGAGAGCCAGCTAGTTCATGGCATACACTGAGAGGGGAAGCCTAGCTCCTGTCCATGAAGAACTAGAACTTCAGCTCGGAACCCCCTACCCACGTGCTGTGCTGTATGCTAAGAGTCTGATGTGTACTGTCCTGTTTTGTAAGCCCCTCCAAGCCTGCTCAGTAAGCTAAATCTTCCTGTTTCACAGGCTAAGGGGAAAAAACTGAAGTCACAAATGATATGAATGTCACTCGGTTGGTGGAGACACTTGGGCCCAGCTCTGGCCTCGAGTATCTCCTGCCCAGTGGCAAAGTCAGCCACTGAACACGGTCCTTCCTCCGAAGATGGAATCAAATGAAATGTGGCCTTAAAGGGCAATCTACTCTGCAAGTCACTCCAGTGAAGGAGGAATAGGAAGGGAAAGTGTCAGGAAATGGAAAGGTGCGAGAGTGGGGAAGAAATGTCACCAGTCTGAGAACGGTAGGCAGAGACTGAGGGTGATGCAGAAAGACAGAATCCAAGGCCATAGAAAAGCATTCACTTTAAAGAGTCAATTCCTGTCCTCTTTGTTCCGGTACCAGAAATGCCTATTTTAATAAATACATTATTATTATATAATATATTAAATATTTAAATATAAATATTATATATACATACATACATATATGTGTATGTATGTGTGTGTGTATATATGTAGCTGTTCCAGCAACAGACAGAACAAGAACCCTTAGTTCAAGGGCTTTCCAGAGCCAGGTGAAATGTCTTCTAGTCTCTCCATACCCTAACATTTCTATTACCAAGAAGAGGGGCAGAAGTCCAGACACACCACACAGAAGACACAGAAACCCAAGTTTTACTTGAACTTCAGGAAAGTCAATGTCAAGTATGATGAAACTGGTGGCAAGACCACTGTGAACTCAGCACAGTCATATTCAAAGACAGGGACAGCAACCGAGATTAGAATCAGACCCTGAAGAGAAGTCACGAGGAAGAGCAGAAAAAGAAATACCCACACACAGTCTAGAGGCCTAGATACACACACAGGGAGAAAAAGAGACCAGAGAGAGAAAGGAAAGCCGCCTTGTTTGTTCTCATGAAGGACATCTGGATTTCTCAGTGAGATCCTGACTTGGGTCTCTTCCCTATTTTCCAGCTGGACCCAACCATGCAGCTCCTAGCCAGAGGTGCCATGAGTCAGCCGCAGATTGGAGCTCAGTCCCTCTGCCCCTGTGCTCTGATCTCTGCCAGACCACACAGCCTCCCTCCCCACCCTGCCAAGCTGGCTTAGCTCCTCATCCAGGTAACACACTTCAAAGGCACCAGGGTAAGCTGGAACAGTCTGGGCCAGCCTCGGGACAAGAGCTGATTCCAAAAGGCACTGGCCCAAACATCCCTCATCAATTTTCCTGAATATCTTTCCCCACTTGCCTCACTTCCCTCACACTGTGAATAACCCCTGGAAGTCAGGAGTGGAAAACCTAATTTTTCATGAGATCCATCAGGCTCCTCTTCTGTGCTGCCGCTCTGAGTGGCTTTATTATCATGAGGTTGACCAGGTGTCAGCCAGCGTCAAAGCCCAGCCCTACAACAACAGTCTATACCTTCTTCTTTGGAGTTAGTCATATTCTCTAGGACAGTCAGAAGACCAGGAGAGGGGCCTAAGTAACCAAAGAAATAGGATATCAGTCAGATTGTGACCAAAGAAATAGGTTATCAGTCAGGTTGTCACGAGAAGCTCACAAATAGCCAGCTCCTCGACTCTCTCTTAGAGGCTGCTGCTTTGTGTCCATTCTTCCATAGAAAATCGTAGGGTCTTGCAGCCAGGTACCACTTTCACTTATGTGTCCCCGGTAACACAAAGTAGAGCAAGGTGCCTGGTGCCAGAGTGAACTCAGCAAGTATCTGCTTACTTGAGTTTGTTTGCTGATGGCTTCCTGGGACTTTTATGTAACTATAGAACTAGAGAATCATGAAAAATAACTCAATGTAGCTTCCTCACCCACTTTCTTCCCTCATCTTTGTCTGTGTTTGTGTTTTGTTTTAGTCTGCTTTGTAATTGAGACGGTCTTTCTTCCATGTCAGCCCTATTGTTTTACCAATGGTCAACTTGAGAATGAAGTTGCCAGGTTGGGGATTTAGCTCAGTGGTGGAGCACTTGCCTAGCAAGCGCAAGGCCCTGGGTTTGATCCTCAGCTCAAAAAAAAAAGAAGTTGCCTTACTGATCATTGTAAAGGGTAGAACTCTAAGATAACCCATGATGGCTGAAGCTCTTGTGTAATTCCTTCCCCATGAGTGCTGGTGGTACCTTTAGGATGGGATGTTCCTAACCACTAGATGATGGCAAGACATAGGACATGGCTTCTGAGCTCAGGCTACCTTATAAGGCAAAGGTAGAAGGATTTGCAAATCCCTAAGCAGTTGACTTTTGAGTTACTCCAGTGGGGAGACGGGTACTTGAGAAATTTGTAATGACAAACAAAAGTAGGTAGGAAAATGAAGAAACATAATCAAAAAGAACCCCAATATAACTCAATAGCAAAAAAAAAAAAAAAACAATTTTAAAAGGACAATGGAGCTAAGTAGACTTCTACTTCCAAAGAATGACCAATAAATACATGAAAATATTCTTCAATAAACACAAATTAGAATCGCAGTAAGATTCTGTGCCATAACCAATAGAGCAATTATAATAAAAGAAAAATAAGATAATGTGTTGGCAAACATGGAAAATTGCAGTCCTGGTATACATTGCTCCAGGAAATATGCAAAGGTGCTGCTGTCGCAAACCAGTCAGTACCAGTCTGACAACTCCTCGGAGATTTAAACACAGAGCTAGCTATCATATGAACCAGCAATAGGAATGTCACTCAAGAGAAATGAAAATACATATCTGCACAAAACTTTGTATATAAATGTCTGTAGCAGCATGACTCTCTCATGGGTTTTTTAAATTTCTTTATTTTATGTGTATGAGTGTTTTGCCAGAATGTATGTATATGTACCATGTGCATTCCTGATGCCAGTGGAGGCCAGAGGAGGGCACCAATCCCCCAGTACTGGAGTTACAGATGGTTGTAAGCCACCATATGGGTGCTGGGAACCCAGGTCTTCTGCAAGAGCAAAAAGGGGTCTTAACTACTGAGCTATCTCTTCTTCCCCATAACAGCATGATTCGTAAAAGCCCCCCAAAAAACAAAAAGTCCACATTCCCCCTAGCTGATTAATGGACAAACAAAATGTGGTATTTACATACAATGAGAAATCATTTCACCATAAAAAGAGATGAGTTCTCATTCAGTAGCCCTGGCTGAACTTAAAGTCACTCTGTAACCCAAGTATGTCTTGAACTTGAAGTTCTTCTGTCTCAGCCTCTGAAGTAACTGGAATTATAGGCTTACACTGCCAGACCTAGTTGTTTGAGTGCATTTTTAGGGTATAAGATGGGAGAATGTCTGTAGATATAACATTGTCCCTGAAGCTGAAAAGCCATGTGTTCATTATACAGTCATGCATCACTTAAAAATGGGGAATATATTCTGAGAAACACCTTGTTGGGCAGTTTCATCATATAAATGTCAGAGTGTACTTATGCAGTCCTAATGGAAGCCTACCACATACCAGGAAAATGTGTGTGTGTGTGTGTGTGTGTGTGTGTGTGTGTGTGTGTGTGTGTGTGTGTTATAAAATACAAAGTTTATATTGTATTATGACTAGGTCTATGATGGATAAAACAATGCAAGATTAAATTAACCACAAAAGAAAATGATACAATCAAGAGACATGGTAACCATGAGATGATGACCTTGCTTATGGCATAATGCTTTGCAATATGCTGTGTGTGTGTGTGTGTGTGTGTGTGTGTGTGTGTGTGTGTGTGTGTGTGTGTGTATTTGTACAAATTCCTATATGAGCAAGTACACTTGTGTCTATAGGTATACATATATAGGTATATGTATGTGTACATACATATGGAAGTCAGGAAATAACTTCAGATACTATTCTTCAGGTACCTTCCATCTTTTAAGCTAGGGTCTCTCATTATCTTGGAACTTCAGCAAGTAGGACTAGACTAACTAATCATGAGCTTCCAGGGATCTGCCTGTCCCCAGTTTCCATTCTACCATCACTGGGATTAGACATGTGCCACCAGACCCAGCTTTTTATGTAAGTTTGGGGCAGTCAGAATTCAGGACCCTGCACTTGCAAAGCAAATGCTTTACCCACTGAGCCACCTCCCTGGCCTGTGTAGTATGTTTTTTAAAAATGTAAGTAGGTATCTAACAACAGAAATTACATATTATAAATACATAAGTCAATAATGTAGTTTTTGTTACCAATTTCAGCTTTCTCAAAGTTGAGATGTTTTAACCAAAAATAATAGATAGTGATATTCAAAGTTGGAGGCTCAGAGAAAAAAAATTTTCCACATTAAGTCTTCCCCAACTAGGTAAATCCCATATTTTTCTCCACTCAGTCTTTCCACCCTTGGACAGGTGGATGGATGGATGGATGGATGGATGGATGGATGGATGGATGGATAAATGGGTGGATGGATGGGTGGATGGATGGATGGATGGATGGACAGGTGGACAGATGGGTGGATGGATGGATGGATGGACAGGTGGACAGATGGGTGGATGGATGGATGGATGGATGGATGGATGGATGGATGGATGGATAAATGGGTGGATGGATGGATGGATGGATGGACAGGTGGACAGATGGGTGGATGGATGGATGAGTGGGTGGACAGATGGGTGGATGGATGGGTGGGTGGATGGATGGATGGATGGATGGATGGATGGATGGATGGATGATGGGTGGGTGGATGGATAGATGAATGGGGTAAATGTTTATAGTTAGTTGAATGATGTGTGCTTGGCAGTCAATTGTTTCATTTATCTTTTCCAAGTCTACAGGAGTATAAGTTTCTAGTGAGTCATGTTTATGCTGTGTAGAATACTCATTGACCAAGAGACTGGTAGCTAACTTTCCTGGCTCCATGGTGTCTCATCTGTATGTGAAACCTCTGACCTCTGATAAACATACCAATATATAAACTGATAAATAGATACATAGATAGATAGATGATAGATAGATGAGCCCATAACAGCATAGACTGTTCATGTGACACAATGTGTTGTGGTTTTGTCCACTATGTCTCTCTCAATTGGACAAAGAGTCCACATCTCAGCTTGGCAGTGAACAGCCTAAAAGAAGCTCCCAGAGGAATAGAAGATCTGAGATGGTTCAAAAGATATTCACTGCCCAATTAAGTTGAATAGGTTCACAATCCCATCAGTAGACCAGGAGTTAGAGCCAAAGATAGGCTGCCTGGAGTTCTGGGAAACTCAGGGTTCTGAGGAACTGTGAGCCTAGCTTTGGATCTGGCATTCTTTGTGTTGTTAAAGACAGGGACATTGATGCCTCAGACCAAGGAAGAAATCACTGAATACTGTGCATGTTGCCCATATTGAATAATCAGATCAGTGGCCAAGCAAGGAGGTCATTGTTTCTCAGACTAGTGTGTTCTGCAGTAGAGTTTCTTTCTCTCTTTCTTTCTTTAATTGGCAATAGATTTTTTTCATACAATATATTAATGATTATAGTTTCCACTTCCCCAACTCCTCCCAGATCCTCCCACCCACCCAAACGCACACTTTTCTTGCTCTCACTTGAAAACAGTCATCTAAAAATAGGAAGATGATTAAAAAAAAAAAAACTAGAATAGGGCAAACTAAACTCTGGGGGTAAAGGGTGAGGTGGGAAGAACCAAAGAAAAGGCACAAGAAACACTGGTACAGAGTCACACATATTTGCACACACAGAAATCTTGTAAAAACACAAAACTGGACACCATAACATATATTCAAAAGACTTGTAAGGTTAAAAAAAATGCCCAAACAAAGCTTTTTGAAACTGGATACATATATATATATATATCTTCAAAAATACCACTGAGCTCATTTTGTGTTGGCCATCTACTGCTGGGTGTGAGGGCTCCCCTAAACATGGTTTATATACTCAGTGAAACTCCACTGGAGGAAACTAATTTTTCTTTTACAAGTACAGTGCTTACCAATTGGAGATGATAGCCTCTGGGTTAGGGACACAGGTTTGTGTCCACTTCCTCTCTTGGCACACAGCAAAGTTCCTTAAACTACTCATACTCATGACCTCTTTTTGCCTGACTAGATAGGTATACAAAATAAGTATACAAATCAAATATCCACTAATAAGTCATAAAAAATTTATTTTAAAATAATTATTTGATATATACATAATTTACTATTTATGAAAGACAAAAGTGTCACAAAGGCCTGTGCCACTGTGAAACTAGATGGTAGTGGCACAGGCCTTTGATCCTAGCACTCTGGAGGCAGAAGTAGATGAATCTCTGTGAGTTTGAGGCCAGCCTAGTCTATAGAGTGAGTTCCGGGGCAGTCAGAGCTACATAGTAAAACCCTGTCTTGAAATACAAAACAAAAACACTGTAAGGCAAGACTGTACTGTTGGTTAAGCAGTAATGTAAGGATTAAATTATCAATCAGGACATCAACCATTATGCACCAAACTCAAAAACTTTACACCATAACTATTAAATCACAATATTGGTTTATTTTCCAGCAAGACTTCAGCCTAACACCAGCCAACATACTAACTAAATTAGTATTGCCTCCATGTTTGTAGCATTGGGAGCTTTAGTTGGTTTTATTTACATTTAATGGATTTGACAGGGATGTGGACTAGTGACAATAGTGCATTAAGAATTACATTGACTTTACTGTACACACACAGTGTTCTTCTTTTACAGAAGCAAAATGGTTTGATTATGGAAAAAAAGATTAATATTTTCCTACCATCTTCCCTCAGCAACAAATGAGTTTGGGGCTTGTTGTTTGTTTGGGTGTTTTTGTTTTTGTTTTTTGCTTTGTTTTGTTTCTTGTTCTTGTTTGTTTGTTTATATTGGATTGTGCTGGATTTTTTTTTTATTTGTTTTTTTTTTTTTTTTTTTTTTTTTTTTTTTCCCCAGAGCTGAGGACAGAACCCAGGGCCTTGTGCTTGCTAGGCAAGCGCTCTATACCACTGAGCTAAATCCCCAACCCCGAATGTTTGATTTTTAAAATGGCTGTTTGAGTGTTGACTTGAGTTTTCTTTAAGAGGTGTTAAGTGAATTTTGGTTTAGGATTAAGACTTTAGCACATTTGTGCAAATTTAGGGTGTGTACAATTTTAAGGTTACCAATAAGAGTCAGAATTTATTTAACTTGAAGACTTATTTTTATTTTAATTATTATGGGGGTGTGTGCATATGTTTGTTATGCCTGAAGAGGCCGGAAGAGACCGCTGAGTCCCCTAAAGCTGGAGCCATCAAATCTGAGAGCTGGGAATCCAACTTAGACCCTTTGTAAGAGCAGCTCGGGCTGCTAACTGCTGAGCCAGCTCTCCAGTCATGAGAATTTATGTTTAAGACCCCAGCGTCTGTTGTTTTGTAACCATTTTCTGAGGACTAAAAGGAAGAAAGCTTGATGAAGGCCGTCTTCTCCCAGCTCACACAAATTTGTCCTGTGCGTTGACCCTTCCGCCCTCTCCCCACTGAACTGTGATGAAACCCAGACCCCACTAGGCACTGTGGTTTTATTTGGCCTTTTCATAGCTCAAGCTCATTACATTAAACATGTTTCAAGCTGTTAACCCTCCATCTCTCTCCTCTTACTCTATTTCCCTACCCACTTCTCTCCCCCCAGAGCTGGGCCTTCCCACCCTGTCTTCTAAGTCACAATGGATCACTTTTCTTGGTTAATCTCATTTTCCAAAATTAACACGGCTTCTGAGCTGCCTATTGTAGGAACATGCCAGATCCCGTGATCTGAGAGGACAGGAGGGCTCCGGGCCCAAACTGTATTTATGGAGCTCCGCTCTGCCCCTATCTGCCTGGATCTGCTCCAGAGCCTTCTAAACATTAATTCGTAAAACCATGAATGCATATACTACTCACATAGGGAAACAAATCACTCTGAGTCACAGCTGGCTTCTGCTCTGTTATAACAGTCAGCCTCAGGGTCAATTTCAACCCCAGTTAAGTCGCCGGCTGCAGTGTGCCTCACTATAAAACTTGAACTTTAAAGCAGTACATGGTTTGACCTTCAAGATCATTGTCTTTTCTATGAGAAATAGCATATAAAACCTACGAACCCACTGTGCAAAAGGATCCCAGAGTTATCTGAAGAGAGTGCTGGCATCTGCCAGAAAAGGATGGGAGAAGGTGAGGCAGGTGAGCTGTTCCCTGTGACACCCTGTTATTCCTGAGAAAGTCCCCAGCTACAGTGGCAAAATGTTCTGAGCAGACACGGCTGTAACCTTCTGTGTCCTGACTGTGTGAGATAGACAAATTAACATTTTAGAAAATGTAAAGGGGGAAAGTGTCATCCACTTTGACGGAGATCACGTTCTAATTACTCATCGGAGAAGTTCCAGGGCTTGTGTTGATGAATGCAGAGTCACTGCAGTCCATCCAAGCTGGAAGGACCTTGTCAAAAGGGTAAATCATGAGTAGCTGCTAATAGGGCATGGATGATTTTGTAGCTCAGGTAGGTGTGGTGCCAACCCCAGGAGCAGTGGGTAGGCTTGTCAGCATATAAATGTACCCACAGGGTATGCGTGAACGAGTATGACTCTGTCAAGCCTTTGTTTTCTCCCATGCGCCTAACCCCATTGTTAAAACTCTGCTTCACTAGCCTCTGCTGCTACTTCCCGAGTGAAGAGATGGAGGCAGGTCTTCAATGATGTATCTGCTCTGCCACCTAGCCTTCAGCGATGTCATTACACCGAAGCAGCCTGGAGAAACTCCTCTGCCCCGACTCCCTCCTGCTGAACTTCTTTACCCCGGGACTTGGTGAGGACTTGGTGCCTGTTTACCACCATATAGCAGGATCCAGATGAGACAGTGGTCTTAGTATACTAGACATGCTCTGGTCTCTGTGTAGGTGTGTGTCTGGGAAATAGACAAGTCAATGGCCAGATCTTGAAAGTGGAACCGATGATGAGAACAAGCCTCTTGCTTCTCCCAACCCTGTTAGCAGACATCATCCTTGCCCTTGAAATGGTGCCAAAATATTCCAGAAACAGTCAGCTTATGGAGGCCTGGGAAGCTTGGTGAGCTAAAAAGTGCCCTCTGCCCTTTGAAAGCTGTCCAGATAAACAGCACAGATCTCTCATTCCCTTGTAGTTCTTGAAGCTTGGTTCTAATCATCACTTAATTCTTGTCAAAGCAAAGGAGAGAGTGAGCTCAGAGAGTATGGAATATGGTGGATGATATTTAACTTTCAACACTTCCAAGAAGATGATGCTCAAAGGCAGGCATTTCTATAGAAACTATTCACAAGCAGCAAAGCAGGAGAGTTCATGGAGGCAAAAATTAAACCAGCAGTAAAGGACGTCTCTGGGAGTAGAACCAGCTTTGATTCTAACTAGAATAAGTTAGCTGTGTCAATGATACTTGTTGGTGTTAACTCCTCCATCCCCATCCCAATTGTAAAAAGCCTGGAGCTTCTGGAATAGAGGGCAGAAAGAATGGAATCATGGGAGGCCTATATGCTCCAACACCCAACACCCTCCTCACCGAATGTCACATATGGACTGTTGAGCGCAAAAGTTGCCTTACCAGTCCCCTCTCTTAGGACAAAAGCCCTGCAGACAATCCCAGGATGTTTAGGGGTCTTTGTTCTCCACTGTGCTCTCAAGACCTTGAAGAGCAGTGCCTGTCTCTGAATTCCTTCTGCCCCTTTGGAAGTGGCAATCAAACACAGTTTTCGTTGATCTCTTCCCATGAGCCCACCATCCAAAGACCAGCTCCCCAGCTCCCCAGCTCCCCAGCTCCCCAGCTCCCCAGCTCACCAGCTCACCATCTTATCTTTCTTCTCTCTACCCACCTAGCTTCTCTACGAACCATCTCTTCCTCTTTCCTGGTCTTCACACGATGTATTTTCCAGTCACAAGAAGTTAGTTTGGGGGGGGGGGGGGGAGGTGTCACTGGAGGCCATCTTTTGAGAGTACAGGATGACAGGAACTGGGTAATTTAGGATCCCTCAAAAGAACCTAGTTTTCCAACTTACCTCAAATGCTACCCCGAGCTGAGCTGAACCCATCTCCACACCGTCCCCCTCTGTATTACCGCTCTTCTCACCTGAACTCGATTCAGATGGGTACAGAGAAGTTGATCGCCTTTGTGTCTATAATATCTCAATTCAATTTTTCAACATTGATTTGCTCCCTGTATTACCAAGCCTTCCACCAGTAGAGACAAACACCGGGAACAAACCTTTCTACTTTTTTTTTTTTTTTTAAAGTCAGTGCACACAGCTCTTCCTCCGTCTCCTAGCCAACACCTAAAATTCCTTTGGCAAACAGTCTTGAGAATACGGATCAGGACCTGGGAGTGTGTGGACGGCACCAGGAAAGATGCTCCCAAATAGAGCTAGCAAGGGAAATCTTTTCTCAAAACAGTCCTCCAGAAAGAATTCTTATCATAGATAAGGGTGCAGTCTAGTGGCAAAATTCATGAAATGCAGCCCCTTTTCTAAAAGAAGAATAGAGTGCTTAGCAAGAGAGGAAGGAGCTTGGAGAAAAGGCAGAAGCCCCACCCCAAGAACTCCCCAGAGACAGTCACTTGGTCATTTCTTTATTATCTGTGGTGGTCAGTCTACCACCCACCTATCATGCCAAACTCATTTTCAAAAAAACAAGCTAAGACCATCACTTCTTTCAAGCATTAGTTTTTCTTTCGTTTTCCTAAGGAAAGAATGGTCCCTAGTGCCAACCAGCGATCTAGGGTTCCAAATGGCATGGTGAGGTCCTGGGTCGACATTTCTCCTATGCTGGTCACAACGTCCTACCCTGAGCAGTATTACTTTGCATCCATTAACCTTAGGACAAGGTTTCCTGCAGTGTGGCATCCTATCACTCCAGGAACAGCCTACCCCACAGAAATACCTCCTTGGTAACCCCACTTGTCTACCTTCCTTCCATTTAAAAGGACACTTAAGGTGTCCATGGCAAGGACACCTTAGACACCAGATAATACTGACAGCTCACAGCATTTTTCCTGTCTCAGTCACTACTACAAACAACGCTGGATGGGTATCCCTTCTTGAAAGTGCACGTAAAACACACGCCCATGAGCTTTCTCTGGTCAGCTATGTAGGTGAAGGAAAATGACCACGGAATAAAACTAAAATCAGTACCCCACTAGAACCACAGCAACTGCAAGCTCTTGCCTTAATCCCCTTTCCCCCGACTTTTGAGGAGGGAAGGATCTACCCCACCCCTCCTCTTTCCCCCTTTAAATTCGTCCCAACACCCTTCACTGGCTGGTGTGCATTACTTGTCCCCCAAACACAACACACAAACCTTCAGTGGTCACTTAGACGCTTTTTTTCCTAAAGGTTGGAAAGGACTTCATGGGCGGGGGCGGGGGGGGGGGGAGCGGGGGTACCAGGTATACATGGCTAAAAAGAAAATGTGAGTCCTGACAGCCAGTGTCCAGGCTAGTTGTGGGGGAACCGAGTCACTCCATTGTATGCAAGCCAGCTCTTGAAGATCTCTATCTCCACCTTCTCTCTGCTCTCTGTACCTCTCGTCGGTCCCCCAAGCCCTTCTCGTACATTCCGTGGGGCGGAGGGCACTGTTCAGGGAGCGAAGGGGAGCCCCCGTGTGTCTAGAAGGCCTCTCCCCACCCCCACCCCGTGTGAGTTTGTGCTGCAAAGCTCCTTGGCATCCTTGCATGGGTTGGGTGTTGGGGAGCTCAGATTGCAGCTATAACTGGCTGGCAGCCAGGGGCCGTCTATTTAAAAGCGCCTGCTCGACCAGAGCCCGCAGTCTCTTTGGAAACTTCTGCCGGGGGATAAAAAGAGCTAGCAAAGAGCTGCAAAGCTGTTTGGGCTTTTTCTCTCTTTTCTTTTTTTTTTTTTTTTTTTTTTTTTTTGTTCCTTTTCATTATCCACCCCCCTCCTCGGTCTGCACCCTTCTCCGGACTTCACGCAGAACCTGCGGGTTTTGAAGAGGTGGTGGCCGAGTAGGAGACAAGAGGTGTTAGGGTCCAGGTTTGGAGTTTTGCTGATTTTTTTTTTCTCTTGATTTCAACATTTTTCCCCCATCTTCTTGGCAGCTGCCGACGCCTCTTACCTGTTCTGCGGCGGCGGCGCTGCTGGCAGCAGAGGCTTGGAGAGGAGTGGGGGTGCGTTTTAGACTTTAAGCAACAAGAAAAAAAAATAAGCCAAGTCCATTTTTTTCTTCATCACCCCCATTTCCACAGCCTCCAAGCTCATTATTTCTGTTGCTTTGGGGTGAGCAATTCTGTGGTCCCCCCCCCCCCACCCCTGCAATTCTGACCCGATCCCGCCTGGGGGTTTGTTCGGTCTCCGCTCACTCTGCGTGCACCTGGCGCGCCTCTTTTTTTCACCCCCAACCTGTTGCAAGTCTTTAATCCTTGCAATTGGGACTTGCGTGCAGGCACCTGAATCCTCCTTGCCTCATAGTTTGCAAGTGTTTGGGGGAGGGCACCTGCTCTACCTGCAAGAGATTTAAAAAAAAAAAAAAAATTCTCCGGTAGCCCTCCTGGCCCTCTGTTCTCTACGCACTCTCGCTCTCCTGCCCCGCCCCAAGGTAAAGCGAGACTCCGAGAAAATGGTGCTCAGCGCGGTCCTCCTGCTGCTGGCTGCCTATGCCGGGCAGGCTCAAGCCCTGGGCTCTTTCGTGCACTGTGAGCCCTGCGACGAGAAAGCTCTGTCCATGTGTCCCCCCAGCCCTCTGGGCTGCGAGCTGGTCAAGGAGCCCGGCTGCGGCTGCTGCATGACTTGCGCCCTGGCGGAGGGGCAGTCGTGTGGCGTCTACACTGAGCGCTGCGCCCAAGGTTTGCGCTGCCTCCCCCGGCAGGATGAGGAGAAGCCGCTGCATGCCCTGCTGCACGGCCGCGGGGTTTGCCTCAACGAGAAGAGCTATGGCGAGCAAACCAAGATAGGTGAGCGCTCCCGGGGTGTCAGTGGCACCGCACACAAGCGGGGAGTGGGTGGCTGGGGGACTTGGACGGGTGGGGATCCGGGAAGGGTTGGGACCCAAGCGCTTTGCGCAGCAAGTGGCTTGGACCCGGGTAGCTCCTGGGAGTAGATGGGGTGGGTCCTTGCACCTCGCATTTGGAGCCCTCCTGGCAGATCCTGCTGTCCTAGGCGTCTATCCAACCCAGCCTCTCACAGTTTGCGCTCCATCTCCTCTCAGCCTCCACCCGAGCCCGGCCCTCCCCAACTCCTAACTCGTGGCAATCCTGACTCCTGAGCCCCTATTGAGTCTCAAAGTCCAAATCCCGTGTACCCACTCTGAAAAAGAACAGGTTAAATTATCAACTCCCTTCTCCACCCCACCCCCATACTTTTCTCCCTAAACCTTTTTTTTTTTCTAATCTTTTTGTTAAAAGGTCACTGTAATTGGGACCTGGATATGCGTTACACATCTTTGAAGCTAATTCTACCTTGATCCCTCCAAGTCCCGCACCCCATCCAGTTGCCTCCAGACTTATCTATCCCTCCATTCTTAACTTGGTCAGGGGTGCACGCGAGTGCACACACACACACACACACACACACACACGCCCTACATCTTGATAACTAATGCCTTTTAGGTAGAGATGTTGAGACCTCACCCACATGTACACTTGCTGCTTTTAAATGGATATGAATATGATCGATGGTAAAAAAACACATAAGGTTGTAAAATGTCTTTTATTTTCCTCCCAGGAAGAGAAAGAATACTTCAAAAGTACTAGGATAGGGCGTGGGGTAGAGGGTGAAAAGGGCTTGATGTTCTGTGCTGATTATTCGCCCCTGAATCTAATGATTTTTTTCCCCTCCTGAATTCAGATTTTACCTAAGATTTTTAAAAAATGGACATAGGTTTGAGTGGTAATGAGAGATGTGGGATGGAGACATCCTCAAGTTCCCAATGGATGCTTGCCCTCTCCATTCTCCCCTCCCCTTCTCCCGACTCCACTCCACCCAAGCACCCCACCCCCTCACCCCTACCCCAACTCCCAATCACCTAAACCAGACTAAAAGTGAGTGTGGCTAAATGCCTGAGGGGCCCTGGAAACGCAGAATGCAAAATTCAAGGGGCGGACACAGGAAGAGCGTGTACTGGGAGCCACCCCTCCGCTTACCCCGCCCCTTCTTGCCCCGCCCCTTCTTGCCCCGCCTCCAAGTTCTGTGTGCCTGGAGTCTGTGGTTTAAATGACTGGCAGAGTCTCTTGTTCAATCAGAACAGTTCTGCCTCAAGTTAGGTTTCTCTGGGGAGCTAACTGGTCATATATATATATATATATCAACGATGTACAAAATCTGAACTAGGAGAAGTTAAGACTTGGCTAAATGTTTATTTGGTGCAGTTCCTTACAAAGACAAAGGCCTACCTGTCGTCCCCCATTACTCCCAAGCACTCCAACGTGAGGAGTTTTTTAATTTTTTTTTTTTTAATTAAAATGCAATCTAAGGACCTAAGGACAGAGCTCAGCATCTCTCCCCGGAAAGTGCAGGTTTTGGCTGTCACAAGAAGTTGCATCATGAAAGAGAGGCTGGGCGTACAAACCTCAGAAGCCCCAGAGACCGATTTTCCGGGTTATTTTTACTGTATCCCTGCCCGCCGAAACGCTAGGAATCCATTACCCGGCTTGGAGACAAGAGCTGTGGCTAGCAATCCCTTCACTGCTTAAGTGAGCAAGTTGTGACTCCGCAGTATCCGGGCCCCACTTTTATTTGCCCAGCCATATAATTCATAGGGAGTAGTTGGACGACAAGATGTGTGTGCGCACGCGCGCGCGCAACTGCTGGGCCAGCAGAGCGGCAGCCTCCAACTTCCCAAGCCAGCCCAGTGCTCGCGCCCGCGTGCACACGTACACGCACACACGTACACGGCGGGTTTTTGTTCCGCGCCAGGTCGCTTTAGAATTCTCTGCAGCTGCTTCAGGCTCACCTTCGGCAACCAACCCGAAGCAGCCCCCTCTTCTCGCTCTCTCCCCGACCACAACGCTTCTCCCCGACCCCAGCCCGCCTCAGGCAGGTGCCTAGCGGGCTGCGGTTGCGCCCTGGCTGCTGTCCACAGCGGCGAAGGTTGATGCTTTTCCTCTTGGATGGGAGCGGGCTCTCGGAGAAGATCCTTCAACCCGAGAGCCATTAGCTGGATCCCTTAAAAAAAAAAAAAAAAAGAAAAAAAAAAAAAAAGCTAAAGATGACGTCACTCTTAAGGAGAGGAAAATGGATAGGGATGCCCTCTGGGTCCTTTAGAAGAAATTCCTGCTCCCTAGGCTCCCTCCCCCACCATCAAAATCTGAGTAGTGTGAGTGTGGGCATAACCTCTTCTCCCGCGGATGCAAGCTATAATATACATATACTGTATTCATATTTGGTATGCAACCAAAAGTACATATTATGTATTCATATATTGTTTGCATTATGTAACACCCCCCAGCACAGTGTGTTTCTAGAATGAGAAGTGAGGAGCGGAGGGGAGTGAGGTGGAAGGCAGCCAAAGCTTTGGGAGAGGGAGGCGCCTGCAGGCAGACTGAGACCAGCGTTTTGCTGGGTGCGTTGCTTGGCAACTAGGGAGGGCGTGGCCTAGAGATGGCCCGGTGCAGGGAGCGCGCCTGGCCCAGCATTTTCTTTTGGCCAGTTCTGGGGCCAGAGAGAGATATAGAAACAGAGGGCAGTGTGTTTGAGGCTAAAGGGACAAGGGAGACAAGAGTTTTTAGGGCCAAGAGCAATAAATAAAAGTGAGCTTCAGTGGGTCTAGGAAGGCGCAGGCTTGCTGAGGGCTGTGTCTGGAAAGGGCCTGTGGCTTCGGTAGTGGGAGCCAGCCCAGCATTACTGGAGGGTCTGCATAGTGTCTCCTGGGCTAGCAGAGACGTGAATTCTGAGATGTAGGGAGTAGAGGGCTGTAAATATCAATCCTGTCATTGAGCAACAAAAAAAAAAAAAAAAAAATGTGCTTCTGGGCAAGAAAGGGGAAGAGGACATTACCTAAATGAAAATGAATTCAGCCTTCGCTGCTTGGAGGGGTTTGGCCTCCATCCGCAGGGCTTCAGCTCCAAGCCTGGTCCAAATGCCACTCTGAAGTCAATCCAGAGTAAAGGCTTTTTGGCCAAATGCATGTCTGGGTCGAACAAGATCATGGAAAATTGAAAGAGCCAGATTCCTGTCCCACAGCACACCCTCCCTTTGAAGCAAGTCTGTGAGAGCTGGCTCTGCTGAGGCCAAGAGCTGGACCCATGATCGGGGCTTGGTGCTCTAACTTGACGTTTCTTGCCTTTGCCCGATCTTTCTGCTGCGTCAGCAAGGCCTGGAGGAGCCAGCACAGCGGGGGCCCAGCTGTGAAGAGCTCCTTTTTCTGTCCAAGTCCCTTCCCCCCCCTTTAATGCCCCCCTCCCCCACTTCCACTCCCCAGACTCCGAGGCATCCCCTGAGGGCAGGAGTTTTACATCTGAGCAAGCAGGTGGGCCCCGCAGCTGCACAGGCCGGGGCCAGGCTGACCCTCCTGCCAGAGGTCACTGAGCAGAGGACATGGAAGCATGCTGACCCCGTTCTGGTCTCTTAATTCGGAGAGGAGGACAAGGATGGAAGAGAGGGTTTATCACACACACAAAAAGTTTTACTTTGTACCTCAACAGTTAATGCCTATGAAACCTTCAAGGTTTTTAATGTGGAGAAAAATTAAAATTTAAAGAAGGGAGTATGACCCTCCAGAGCCACACCATGTTCAGAAGCTGGAAGGGCAGTACACAACCAGAGTATGAGCAAGGGACACCGCCTACCAGGGGGGGGGGGTGCTTCAAGGAGCCACAAATAGGCAAGTGGGAGGGGTTTTATTTCGTTGTAGTTTGTTGTATGTAGTTGTATTTAGTTGTAGGCAAAGTAGCAATTCTCAGACTGTCCTTAAATTCCAAGCTGGGTCGGCGGTTCAGAGCAATAAGATGGGTCACATGTCTGCAGAAATAAATAAGCAAATAACCAAGGAAGCCGGTACGGGTGCCTGCTTCCCTCCCCCAGCCATGATTTCTATTATGATGTCACTTATTTCTTTGGGAAAGAAAAAAAAAAAAAAAAAAAAAAAACCCACCACCACCACCACCATCGTAAGTCCAGATGAGTAACGAGACATTTGTTTGTAAGAAGAAGTGGTCTTTCCTGCCTGGCCACATGTCTTAGCTGTTCCCTAGCATCTTTCCAGGAATTGTCTGGATATTGGCCAAAGAGCATTAAGGCTAAAAAGAAACCCACAGCTACCATCATGGTCAGGGCCCTCACTTTACAGATAAGGACACCGGAACCTGAGACAGGAAGCCACTTGCCCTAGACAAGATCTGGAGTGGTCAGGACTTGAATTCGGCTCCTCACTAGGAGTTGTGGTTCTCTGTTCTTCTATTTCTGGCTCGTTCAGTCATCACTCGGGCTCTTTCTTGCCTAGGCCTGGTCTAACCTGGTCTAACCCAGACCCTTGGCCAACATTGCCAAATGCTACCCTCCAGTGGTAGGTATTCTGAAAGCGGAAGGAAAAACCCTCCACTTAGGGATGCTCTATTTTGTGGGCTGGAGAGGCAATGAACTGACCCGAAAGTAGGGGCTCTCACATCTTCTTGCTCACTCTCGGGGTTTCCTCTGTCCCTTGGTCAGGCCAGGTCAGAGGAAGTGAACAAGGAGGGTTTTGAAGGAATGGCATCTCCAGCTCTGTGGGCCACTCCTCAGTTCCTGAACACAAGGAGCTGTCCTGACAAGCCCTGGCTGCCCCTGCTTCCGGTCTCTCTGAAGAACACAGTACCTCAGTGGTCTACTGCCCGTGGTAACCTGCCCCCACGGCACAGGCCTTCCCGGGGGCTGGCCAGCAGGGTGATGAGACCCAAGGTAGGCGACTACAGGGTTTCTACGTCAGAAAGAGGAGGGGCCGTCTATGACAAAAGCTGATAAAGAACAACTCATGAGCCAGCGATGTCTGGGTTCTCAGCTGGCCTGCCTTCGGCTGAGAGGTTACAGGTGGGGGTCCAGGTTAATCTGAGGCTATGCCAAGATCCACCCTAACCTGTCCAGGGGCTGAGGAAGCTTTCCCCTTTGGGATTACTGGGAAAGTAAGTAAATGACATCAGCCTACCTTCCCAGCAGGACCTGCCAGCTGAGCCTTAAGGCTCAACCAAATGGGTTATCTTACACTTTAGGACTCAACTTAAACTGTCAGATAAACGGCCTCCCCTGCCCCACCCCCCAGCAAGCCCTAAAGCCTTCACTAAAATTGCCCTCAGAACAGGACCTCGTGTGATAGCTCTGCCAGTTTGTGGATTGAGATGGGTTCCGGTTATTTGAACTGAGTAGTAGCATGGGGCTGTGACATCTCTCTATCCCCCACTACAGGTGCGTCTCCTGCAGGCGTCTAGAATAGCTCATCCCATTGAAAGCTAACACAAGCCGCATGCGTACATACCATTTCATTTTCCAGGGGCCACCGTTTTTATTACCTTTTCTAGCATCCAAACTTTTTAAAGGTTAAAAACAAACAAAGGAAATTCATTTTAGTTGTGTGTTTTAACGGAACATACCCAAAATATTATCATCTCAACATGTACCCGAACAATGATAATGAAATCATCAATATTCTTCCATTTACTATCTTGGAAATCCATGACATCTTTTTATATTTACAATGTCAGACCTCAATTTAGACAATTTTAATATCATTTTACATATATATTATATATACCCACACAGATGTATATATTTGGGTCATAAAGTTTACGGTATGTTGTTTCAAACACACTTGAAACATTCCCAGTGAGCAAGCTGTTTCAAAATGTAAAGTTAAGCTATTTGAAATTAAATGAGCCCTTCTGGCCTCCTCCCACCTTAGGCTACAATTGCATACATTTGTCTTCCTCTGGGAAGCTCAGCTCATCATTCTGATTGTTAGAATCCGTGGACACTACCTGCATTACTGACCACAGAGGAAAAGAGAATGGTGTCTTCCAGGGATCTTCTGGAGAGAGCTTGGGGGGGGCGCTGGGCAGACACTGCTGTGGGTGGACCAGGGCTCTGCCCAGAATCCCTCCTCCCTTTCTCTGTATGCCAATGCACTCACACAGTGCAATTGAGCTAATTAGCATCCATCTGCAGCTGGGAAGCAGTCAGACTTGGGGAGACTGAAACACGTCTTACATTTGGGGGGAAACATGAGCAGCAAGTTTCTGGCTCGCCCAGCAGAGAGCAGGAGGCTGCCTATTGGCTGAGAAACCAGACCAGGAGTGGGCAGAGCATTTAGCCTGACTATTTTTGTCCCTATCCAGACACTGATCCGTGTCCTGGGCCAGCGCTATCTAGCTATCTAATAGAACTTACTGGGATGATGAAAGTGTTCTGTATCTGCCTGGTCCAGCACAGTAGCAGCCAACAACACATGGCTGTGGGGCATTGGAAATGGGAAGTGAGCAACTGAGGCCCCCTGGGGTGGGTTTTGGTTTTTTGTATTTGTTCATGGTAGAGTAGGCACATTACAAAGGGCTAAAGCCACAGCAGGCTCAGAACAGAGCCCAGGGTAAATACTGGGATAACATAAAACTAATCAGCACAAACCCCTTTCTTAATTGTTGGATCAGATCATGACATTAAAAGCTCTGCCACGGTGACTTCCGGGAAGAGGACATTGAGCACCCCACCCTTCTCATCCTCTGCAGAAACCTTTCCCAGGGGCATCTTGAGGGAGGAGAGAGCCTGGGGGTTTCTCTACCTTGGTATGCCTTCCAGTCACTGATTGAGAAATAGCACTCTGGAACACGGACATGGACGGACACACACACACACACACACAAGCCTTGGCCCCACTGTCCTCCACGCCTACACAAGCTCTCTCTTGTCCATTCCCCGACCTTCTCAGTGCATGCTGGAGGCACACAAAGAGGGAGAATGGATTGATAAGATTCTCAAACTAGCAGGAAGGGGAAGACACCCAAATGCCAGATTTTCAAATTGTATTGTCCCTGCATATTTGCACGAGTTGAGGAGGTTCTCGGTCTCCTGCGCCACCTACTGGCCACCTGGAGGTATGGCCCTACTTGTTTCTAAAGGCCTTGCTAGTTTCCTGGAAATGTTCTCCTGTACCCCACCCCTCAATCCCTTCAGCAACCTCAGTCCGTTTTCTCTTGGTGAAACGACTCAGGGGTAGCCAGGGTATCTGTTCTCCCAGCCCCCTCTCATCTAAAAGCCAAACTTTCCAAAAATAAAATCCTGTTTATGATTCGGCCACCAGGCAGCTGAGTGGGATTGGCTGGCATTCCAGTTCCAGGCTTGCTCTCTAGCCCTTTAATCCTCCTGACTCTGCTCTGGACCTCCTCCAAGCTCCTACAGTCTACAGGTGACCACAAGACCCTGATTAGTATCCTTGATACTGGACTCTCCCACTGCCTAAGTAATAAGTTTCTCACTTCCATGGGGTGATGTGGTACCGAGAACCGGGGGGCACATTAAAATGTTAAGCCTGCCCTTCACAAGCAAGAAGGCTGCAAAGGAGGGGGTGAGTGTAGGCACCCCCAGGAGCCCACACTTATGAGGCCCAGAGTTAGCAAAAAGTCCTTTAAATTCCTTAAGGAAAGACCTCTGACTCTACTTTTCTACCTGCCCAAGAGCTGCCAGACTAGACACACCTCCTCCTACATTCTGTCCCCAAGTCCCACAGTCAAGAAATTTGGCTTCATCCCAAGATATCCTCTTTTAATCCCTAGAGCACTAAATTCCACCTTGGCCAGTCAGCCTGGAATTATAAATCCCAACAGGTTCTGATACAGTAGATCCAGACACTGAAGGGGGGGGGGCTGGGTTCCCCATGCTGAACTTGACTCAGGAAGAGCCTGCCCCCAGCACTGTCCAGTACTCCTAGCCCCTCATCTTCCTTTTCCAGAAGTTGTTTCTCTTCCTCGCCTGTGCATGAACACCTAACCCGATGAAATCCTCTGGATCCACGAAAACCTCCAGTGGCTTCCTGCTAATAGGAGCCAATGCCTAGTGCGTTAAACGTGACAAGCCCAAGAGGAACATGGGCTTGGGAGCTGGTGTCACCTGCTCGTCTAACCAGGAGAGGCTTAATCTCCAGATGCCTCCCCTCGCTCACACCAGATCTTCCTTTGGGCCGGGAGCTTGGAGACTCCTGACAGTGCCATCTCCAAAATGCCTCTTTCCTTATAAATTTCCCCTCAGCCCAACTTCCTTGAATTCTTTCCCCTTATCTTTCATATCCGAGATACCTAGTGACACCATTTCTGGGTGTCTGAGGGATGGTGGGTTTTCCTTCACCCTATTTTATTGTGGTGGGGTATCCCAAGACCCCTTTACCTTTTTTGAGTATTTTAATAGCAAAGGTAATGGAGTCTGGCCCCCCAAAACCTTCCTGACTCTGCATACCCTGGTTTTCTTGTGGTTCGTCCTAGACACACCACCTAGGGACAGGCATCAAAGGTCTCCCCACCCATTAATCTATTGAGGTTGCAAGGTCAGGGATCTGAGAGGAGAATGGTAGGTACCACTGAGAAAAGAACTCACTGGAAATGTGTCCTGAGATGGGCTAGGCAGGTGACACTAACAGACTAACAGACACATGAACAAAGTCCTACTTGTTTTTTCTAAAGGTCATAAGTCAGCTAAGTATAGATAGACTCTGTCACCAAGTTGCACCTATATATAACTGGTCTGGCCCCCGCCAGCTGTCGGCCCCTCTCAGACTAAGCTGAGCAATGCCCAGCCTCCCGGCGCTCAGAGCATGGCACAGGGCCAGCAGGGAGGTAGTGTGGATGGATGAAGCCTCCAAGTTCCACCGGCTTTGTGCCTCTCTTGTCTCTCTATCCTCAGCATGGTCTCCACCCTCTGCTGCCCTGTCCCTAGACACCCAGGTCCAAACATCCCTCACCACTCAGCCCAGTTGTTCAGAAAGTGCAAAGGCTTACTAAAAGGACACATTTGGCTGTTCTTGTCCATGTCTGGACTGGGCTGGGTTTTCTTCCCTTGGCCCAGATCTCCAGGTCCCGACAATTCAATCTTCTGTCTCTAGTCAGTTCCTCATCTCCTGAGCCATGCCACGGCCAGCAAACTATTTCCCATCACCTTCACCTGCTTTGGGCCTTGCCCCGCCTCCTTTTTTCTCCAGCCTGCCTTCCCTCCTGTGCTAGTGAGACTTGGTCAAGAATCCTCCGATGAAGTCTGTCCCGCTTCTTGCTTTCTTAGACCTCGTCACGTCTCTCTGAGCCTCTGTGATGCCTCTGATCCCAAACCTTCCAGCCCTGGTCTCTAGACACTGCTCTAGTCTCTGGCCTCAGAAGCTGATGATTCTTTGACTCCATCTCCCTGCAGAGAGAGACTCTCACGAGCATGAGGAGCCCACCACCTCTGAGATGGCTGAAGAGACCTACGCCCCCAAGGTCTTCCGACCCAAGCACACTCGCATTTCGGAGCTGAAGGCCGAGGCCGTGAAGAAGGACCGCAGGAAGAAGCTGACCCAGTCTAAGTTTGTGGGAGGCGCAGAGAACACTGCCCACCCCAGAGTCAACCCTGCGCCTGAGATGAGACAGGAATCTGAGCAAGTGAGTCTTAGGGATTTTCTCCTCCTTGCCCTGGCCACCACCACAATCCAATCGTACCTGCACTTACTTGAATATCTATGGCCGCAGAAGATGCATAGGCTAGACCAAACTAAAGACCTAATAATGTGGTCGTGGTGGCTCAGCTGAGGATGTGGAAGGACGCTTGTGAGAAGTTGAGTTTATTTATCCAGACTGAGGGCTGATCCAAGTAAGTGGAAACAGAAGTAGTCTTTCAAAGAAAGTGCCTATTATAACAGTGAGCACATAGGAGGTATGTGACCACTAGAGCTATGGGCAGTCCCAGGGAGAGTCTGAACACTATCCTAGCACATCTGGAGCATGCAACCTGTGTCTTCATTACTCGGAAGGGTAGAAAAGTTGATGGTGAGTTGGAAGATAAACGGGACAGCAGGGCTCTATGCCTGGCTTACTGTATGACCAAGGTACTGGGCAGGTGGGAGAGAAGTAACTTGCATAGCTTCTGATAGAGGTGATAGATTTTTCCCTTGGAGTCCCTTTGGATGCCACCCCTGAGCCCTAGGACTGCACATCTGAGTGGTTTCCACCTGGGTCATGCCAGACCTCTCATCGCCCCTGTTTTCACAGGGCCCCTGCCGCAGACACATGGAAGCTTCCCTGCAGGAACTCAAAGCCAGCCCACGCATGGTGCCCCGTGCTGTGTACCTGCCCAACTGTGACCGCAAAGGGTTCTATAAGAGGAAGCAGGTACGTGTGCCCCTGTCCCAAGGTCCCGGGCCTCACCTCTAGGGTTTCTGATTGGCAGGTCTGGAGTGGACTCCAAGCCTTTTACATTTCTAACTGGATGACCTTGACAATACCTATAGGGGGCCCCTAATCTAAGTTAAGTTACCAGCTGGATCTCCTTGGGGCATTTCTCGACCCTGTCACTTCTAGCTGTGACCCCTTGGACCAGTTATGAGAGCCCCTGTGCCTTCAGTTTTTCATGTTATATGGGGACGAGCAGTCACCATCACCCTGATGGGGGGAAAGTAAGTGGTACATCTTGGCAAAGCACTTAGAATAACTCCTGCTACATGCCCCATCTTAAGCTGTGTCTGGCACATGATAGCGCCACAGAGCAATGATGGTTCCTATTTTGATGGCCAGGGTCCTCTTCTTCTTCTTTTTTTTTTTTTTTTTTTTTTTTTTTTTTGGTTTTTTGAGAAGGGTTTCTCTGTGTAGCTTTGGAGCCTGTCCTGGATCTCGCTTTGTAGACCAGGCTGGCTTCAAACTCACAAAGATCCGCCTGGCTCTGCCTCCTGAGTGCTGGGATTAAAGGCGTGCACCACCACCACCACCACCACCACCACCACCACCACCACCCAGCACAGGGTCCTCTCTTGTTGATCCCCAGAGGATGTGAGGTGGGTGGTCCCAAAGTGAACGGCCAAAGGGAGATTGCAGGACCTACTCCAGGGCAGGATGCCTGAACTAACAATTTTCTCTGGGTTCTCCGGTGAGATGGAGCCACCAAAACCCAAGAGCTGGCTAAGGGTGTACCCCTTTTCAAATCTCAAGTAGAGGGGGACCCTCAGACAAGAAGAGAGCCTCAGGGTACAGCTCTCTCACTGCCTGTTGCCTATTTCCCCAGTGCAAGCCTTCTCGTGGCCGCAAACGTGGCATCTGCTGGTGTGTGGACAAGTACGGGATGAAGCTGCCAGGCATGGAATATGTCGATGGGGACTTTCAATGCCACGCCTTCGACAGCAGTAACGTTGAGTGATGCGTCCCCTCCCACCATCCCCCCTTTCCTATCCCCAGCCCCAACTCCAGCCAGCGCCTCCCTCCACCCCAGGACGCTCACTCATTTCATCTCATTTAGGGGAAATATGTATGCATATATATTTGAGGAAACTGAGGACCTCGGAATCTCTAGCAAGGGCTAAGGAGACACTCCCCAACCCCGAAAATGTATTTTTTTTTTAAGCAAGTTGAATGGACAGAGAAGGGAAGAAGAGGAGAAAGAGAGATCAAGAGATGGAAAGAAAAGCATCGGTGTAGAAAAGGGAGAGACCGGTAGGGTTACAGAGAGAAAAAGAAAAAAACGGCAAGACTGAGAGGTACCACCCCCAGGGCTGGATCTGTCCTTCACTTCCAGCCCTAACCAGAGGTCAGAGAGAGGTTGGGACGCTCAAAAGTGCAGCATTCAGTGACAGCCAGTTTAGACTGGTCACAGCGAGGAAAAACAACTAGGAAAAACAGTGCCTCTCTCCGGTCTGTCACGGTCTATCTCTTCCTCCAGCCAGCTGGGTGGATGACTAGACCCCCATCCCGCCTCTCCTCTTGCCAGTGCAGGGTGGTTTCACCCGCAAATGTGTGAACACTAAAATGCATTCCATCCCTCTGAAAACAATGGAGATTGAGTGATTGATGATAGGTTTTTTTTTTTCCCCCAAGTGGATGAGTGAACTCAATCCATGTACAAATTTTACTCTTGATGGAGACTTTTTTTTTTTTTTTAGAAATCAGTATCTGCCCCCAACACTGGAAAGACTTGATTTTCCAGGGTGACAGCAAGCATTTGGGAGGATGTGGCTTCAGCCCTTGATTTCACTAGACTCAAAGCTGGCCCAGCAGCCTCTGTGGAGGAGCAGGAGGAGCAGGTTTGGCGGAGATAGCAAAGGGGCTTGTACTTACCTACAAGGCTCCATGTAGACGTATATAGGCATATGAATCTATTTTTCTTTATTTTTTCCCTCTTCTTTTCTTTCAAAGTTTTACATTACCTCTTCAAAGTCGTTTCTTTAGCACACTGACGATCTTCCTCATTCTGGGAAAAATCCACAGTCAACTAATACAACCCAGAACACTAGCTTTGCGTGCTTCTGAGCAGCCTGTCCTGTGAGTTACAAGTTTGGCTCTTTGGTGGGACACAGTGTTGGATCTGCTCATGAGTCCCAGCCTGTATTTGAATGTGTCCACCAAGCCAGGTAGCTGCCAGCACCCAGTCGTGCATCAATTATTCAGCTGGGTCATCCCATTTCAGCCTTCCAGCCCTTGGGAAGTAACTGTCTTATACCATGACACATAAGCCACCACATGCATCTTTCACCCACTGGCCTGCCCAGGCCTTTCCTTCTATCTGTTCAGAACTGTATTTTGAAAGCCTTCCTCAGATGCCAGGCTGACAGATCAGAGAGAAACAGACATGAGAGATGGCCAAGGATGAGGCAGTGGGGTAGGGGCGGGGCTTCCACAGAGAGAAGTAGAAGATAGAGCAGGAACTAGGGGCTGAGGGACAGGAAAGTGACAGATAGTGGGAAATGCTGATAGAATTTCTCTTGGTTTCTCCCAGCTAATAAATCCTCTGGAATTTGAGAGAAAGAGGAAGGGGAGGGGAGTTCTGAGGTAGAAATGAGCTCAGTTCAATCACAGAGCCCAGATGGTAGGTAATGAGGCAGGATCTAGACCTGAGACACATGGTTGAAAACGAGGATCGATAGCCTGACTGAGTATTAAAGGGACAAGTGGATGCACCCCGGACGCCACAACTTCAAGTCAACTTCAGCCCACAAGAAGGGACTGAGGCCAAAGAATCTCTCAAGCGCTCCATCGACTCTGCCCCATCCATACACCCTCTTGGAAGTGGAGGATGGCATGGCAGAAAGCCCAGGACAACTCAGGCATAGATCTTCATGGCTGTTGCCATTGGCCAGCCAGATTTTGATCCAAGAAGAAGGTTCATTGTCCACTGGCTTCTTCAACAAAGGGGTGGCTTAGGACTGTCCTCGAGGACTGAAGATAGCCTGCCAGGAAAGGGGGCAAGGACATTGGTACAGGAGGCCCCTTTTGTGCTGTGGACACAGCTCTTTGCTGTTTCTTGATGGCATGGCAGAGTTGAGGCCCCCTCCAACGCTGAACTTGGAGCATCAAAAAGGGACAGCCAAGGAAGAGAAGTGTGTCGACTGATAGGAAATAGATGGCTATGGAGCTTAGGGGATGTCTCCTCCTATTGCCTGGACAGGACAGTTGGCTGGGAATGGAAGAGGTAGTTGATCTTCATAAGACAAAGGGTCTGATGGGGATGGCAGTATAAGGACTCACCAGACCTGCAGGGTCAGTGTACCCATCTCCCTGCACAATGTCCCCAGCCCCCAACTCCCACTCCAGTATGTCTTAGGCCAGTATCCTAACCCTTCTCCATGATGCTCCTTTTCTGCCATTATTTCTCTGCATCTTGAGCAGTTGTATGACTGGGATTTGCCAAGTGGATACTGGGGTACCACTACCCCTAAGAAAAGACTGAGCCAAGAACTGCCTACTTGCCTACCCCTCCCGGGTCTGGACCTGACTCCTGACGGGGGGTTGTTCTCTTCACCCCACTACTTGCTGGACCTTGAATGAGCCTCTGCCCCTTACATGGACTCTTTGTTGTGAGCCACGGATGGAGGACATTGTACAGACACTTTGGCCTTCCCCAGTTCAGCCTGCACCCCCAAACTTGTGAGTCTCTCCACTGCTTAGAGGGAGAGGCATGTCTAGGCAGTTAATCTCTCCCTAGAGGAAGCTTGCCTTTAACAGGCAGAGTCTGGCTGAACCCAGGATAGAGAGACCATGGGAATGGGGTCACTAAGAAAAGAGGGGTGCCCTTCTCCATGTCACAGGGAGAGAAGGCAGGCTTGCAATGGCCCCACCATGCCCTGAGCAAGAAGCTGCTTGGCTCCAGGTTAGCCCTGGGCTCCATTAGAGGCCTCTAATCTGGATTTATCCACAGCCATGGGTCTAAATGTGACCGGTCCCCAGCCCCACTCCCCCTTGGAAGGCTTCTTCCTATCTCTTTTGACAACAGCCTCACTCGAGCAGTAGGAAAAATAGCTCTCCTCTCCCACTACTACTAGGTTAGCTGAAAGAGGCCTAGCCACGACTGATTCTCCACCCCAGACAGTCTTGACCACCCAGAACAGAGCAGGGAACCTGGGGAAGAGAAGACTCTATGTTTCTCTGACGGCCAGGCCTAGACAGACAAGGCTTGGGAACATCTGCCCCACAGGAGTCTGAGGAGACCTTCTGTGGTCTCTCCTCTTCTCCCTCCAAGACCCTCTCCCTACCACGATCTATCTCCACGGCAACATCCTCACCACCAAGCTCCTTAGATGATCGGGTTGCCGTGGCAACCTCCAAACCCCCTGCCCCTCCTAGGCAGGGCAGCAGTCCCTCCACTCCCTGAGACCCCTAGAGGGCTTTGGTGGGTAACCACAACCTGAGAGAGGAATGAGTCAAGGAGAAGAGACACTCTAGCCTTCTGGCTTTCAAGAGAAAGGAGGCTACAATTTGAAAGATGGTGGGGAGAAAGGAGCGAGGTCTTTTTAATCAACCAGGAGCCTGGGGGTTGCGCAGTCTTTATTTTAAAACCACTAAAGTGCAAGGATCCTTGCACCATTTGTTACTCTGCCTTCTTCTCCCTTTTAGGTTTTTGTCTCTTTAAAACATACTTTCTTGGTTTTCTAATGGAGTATAGACTTTAGCCATCTCACAGACTCTGGCCTCCGCTTCTAAGTCTTTCTGAGTGGGGAAAAGAAAGGTGGAGGGGTCAGAGAGGAAGGGGTCCCTAGCCACCCTGCATCCACTCACCCCACTTCTCTGGTCCCCAGTCGCCAGCCTCGGCCCCATCTCCAACACCATCATCACCGTCACACAGTAGCCTGTCGCCGGATAGCACAGTTCAGACAAGACTCCTTCAGATTCCGAGACGTCTGCCGGTTGTTTTGGGTTTTGTTTTTGTTGTGTTTTGTTTTCATTTTTGTTTTTACAACAGCAATAACCACAGCACATATTACTGTAGGCCTTCGTAGTGTTCCGTTCAGACACCATAGCTCTGATTTCTCTTCTTTTTTTTTTTTTTGTTTTCAACTTAAAAAAAAAATACTTATACTTTTTACTGGTAAAACGGATGAAAAAATAATAAAACAACAAACCAGTTTGTGCGAAACAAAACGCGGGAAAAGAAATCAACCCCAATGTGGAAGAGCTCGGCTCCTGTTTAGCATATTGTACTTAAGGAAATAAAAAAGGAAAAAACCAGAAGATCTCACATTTTATTGCCAAGTGACGATTGCTGTATTCTATTTATTCAACTTACAATTTGTTACTCCTCGGTCTTTGTCTTTTGTCGTGACAAAGCATTCATTTAATAAAGTGATGTGTTCAGTTAGCTTGCGTCGCCTTCCTCCTGGGGCAGAGGGCTCTGTGAGCACCCAGGCTGCCGACAGGGGAGGAAGGAGAAAGGATCCAGACCTGTATGCGCCCTCCAGAGGGTCCCCACAGACAGCACCCATCCTCCTAAGTTACCACTTCCCTGAACTCTCTGTTCCTTTGTGCCAGGACTTCAACCCTACAGAGCTACTGAGAGACTGTAGGGAGCCAAATTACATGGAGCACATGGAACCACGAACACACGTGTGTTCTACGGTTGTTGCTATAATTTAATCTCCCCCACTGTCAGCGAATCCAGTGGTCTAACCCACCCTTAGACAGATCACCTTCTCTTCTCCGTGGAGAAGATGCTAAGGAAGACACTTCTAGAATGTTCCTTGGTCACTTATCCCAGTCCTTCACACGTTTTTAATGCATAGAACCCCCTGGCCCAGGTGAACCCTACTTTCAGCTCCTCCCAGGTACCCCCTACTTCTTTTTATGCCCAGGGAAAAAGCAAAGCTATGAACTGACTGCTTGGGTTTAACCACGCCATGTGCCTTCTGCCTCAGTTTCCCTGTGGCTTTCCTTCCTAAGTTCCTTCAGCCCTTGGGCTCTTTGCCCAATACTCCATGGCCCGTGTTTATTCTCAATGATATTAGGACAGCAAGTACACTGCCCCTTAAGTGTGCCATTGACTACATCCTATAGGCCCCACACAGCTAGGGAAATGAAAGCGGTGGGCTCTCCATTCTGTGTCAACTCAGTGCTGAGGCTCTTGGAGGACGCTAGTGTCCAGCTCTTGTGGTCCCACAGTAAATGGAGCCTGGTTTCTCACTGTACACTGGTCCTTCGGGGGCCATCAAAAGTCTCCCCAGCGATTCTCAGCCCTCTACATCGCAGAGCCAGAGACCCCAGCACTGTGTTTTAGGTGAAAATGAATTGTGAAAGGTGTATGCAGGGCTGTGGAGAGGAAATAGGTGCTTTGAAGGTGTGTGAGCAGAGGACACTGCGTGCCTGGCCGTGTGGTAACACCCAAAACAGTCTTCTGGCTTCTCCATTGGAAACTGCTCACCCTGCTATTGCCCATGCAATGTCTGAAGGGAGCAGGAGCCAGGGTTTTTCCTCTCAACTGTTCCTTGTGACCCTAACTCACTCCACATTCCTCAGCCCCGCCCCCCAGGGCCTTATCTGACCCTTATAACCCTCACCTTCTGACTCCCGGCTCACAGCCTGTGGCCATTTAGCAATCTGCCTCTTGGCTAGTGTGCACAGTTCATGATTGGGAGGCACAATCTGCATGTCACATTCCCATCATGCATCTTACTTGGAGTGGAGCCTGGCGTCCACGGTCTCCCATACTCACCCACAGTGCATGGCAGTTGGTCCAAGACCACATGGCTCTGTACCCTATTCATCCCCTCCTCCTTCTGCCTTGGTCCACTTAAGCCACACTCCACACTCCGAGTCTTGGAGCTTCTTTGTCTCTGATGATGTCATCATATCCTCCCAGATGTCCACGCCAGACCCCCAGGTCTCAGTCCCAACTCCTCACTTAGCGTCCCGTCCGTGATCCCAGCAATCAGCTGCTTCCTGGTAATTCTGAACTCGGCCACTCTCACTATCTTCTCTAGGCCTAGTTTGGGTCATGTTCAAGTCTGCCTCCTGGACCCAAGTCCACCCTCCTCTCCAGGTCTCCTTCTCAGCCACCGGGCCCTTTCTAAACACATATGTAATCTTGCCCATCCTTGATGTAAATGATCTCCCAGGTTCCAGCCTGAAGTTCAGTCCCTCAGCAAGACACCCACATCCCTCCTGAGAGGTCCCCCACAACATTCCTCTTCAGCTGCCCCTCTGCCTGTGCCCAGTGAACACCATACGTGCCCTCAGCCATGTTCAGGCCTCCAGGTTAGAATACAGCTGAGGGTTGAAGGCCTTCCATGTGCTGTACCCTCTTTCTGACCCCACTCCTTAGAACACACACACACACACACACACACACACACACGCACACACACACACACACACACACACACACGCACACACACACACACACACACGCACACACACACGCACACACACACGCGCGCACACACACACACACACACACACACACACGCACACACACACACACGCACGCACACACGCACACACACACGCGCACGCGCACACACACACACACACGCACACGCACGCACGCACACACACACGCACGCACACACACACACACACACACACACACACACACACACGCACACACACTTCCTTTCCTTTCTATCTTTTCAGTACAACTCCCCTTACCACTCCAAGATGGCTGCTCCTCATTGCCCCACAGTCCCAGCTGCCCGAGGGCACACCTGTGCCACATCATGCCCTAAGACGGTCAAGCATTGACTGTGGGCTGTTTCCAGCACTGGAATATGAACACGACAGGACACATCCAAGCACTGCATCTCGAAGCTTCGATCACAGCAATAACTCCATCCTGCCAACACTTACTATGACAGAAATGATTTTTCTATTCTGCAAGCCCTTCTTTGAGATAGACGTTATCCCAGTACCCAGAGATAAAATTGTAAGTGGTGTCCAGAAGTCAGAGATATGCACAAGGACACAGAGTTCATAATCAGAGCAAAACAAATTCTTCCCAAGAGCAGTCCGGGTTCCTAACTAACACATTGTAGATAGCCAATACTGAAGATACATTTAGCAAATGCAGGAGCTACAGCAGGATGTCTGCATGTCCAGAGGACATAGAAAAGGGCCATCTTCATGGGCATGCATCTGTGACATCACCCAGAGCACCATGCTTTGGTGTACTGCTTTCCTATTATTGTCTTCGAGTTCTTAGTGATGTTGGAACAAGAGGCCTCATATATTCATTTGTCCCAGGCCCTGCAAATTAAATCACCAGTCTTCCGGTATAAATAACTCAGGTGGTATACATAAAGATTCTCAGGCCCGGTCCACAGCTCCTAACTCAGGAAGTCTGTGAGAGGTCTCAAGAATCCATCCTACTCTGGGTTCCTGGATCCCATTTAGTATGTTTAAAGCCCAAAGTGAGCTTAGTTGCAGTTCTGCATGCTGCCACATGTGGGCAGTATTGCCTCAGTGTTTACCAATGGCCAGGTTTAAACTTCAAAGGATTAGGCCTCTAATGAGAGATCAGGGGACACATTCAATAACCCACCCAGCCAGGCCCCTCTTTCTACAGGGAACATAGCAGGTTGTGGCAATATCAAGAGTTTTGCACAAAATGCCATAGAAAGAACCTAAACAAGGTGGCTGCAGCAGAAGAGTGACCTGGAAACATCCCAGAAGCCCTCCCATCTGGTAGGCTTGACAGCAGTCTCCCCGGGATATGGCCTTGTTCCATGAAGTTTAAAGTATCTGCACTAGGCCCAGGATAAAGTGCACCCACAAGGGGACGCATAATTCAGGACTGAGCAGCAACCTTGATCCTGAGCAAAAGGGGGTCTCTGGAAAACTTTCCCTCATCTGTACAATGAAAATGAGGAACCGTGCTTTCGGTGTGGGAACTCACAAGGATTCGCTGAATTAGTTTATTCCAGATCAGCAGGATGACAACCTCTGTTCCACCCTGAAGTAGCTCTGTTCCTGGCAGGGGTCTGCTCTAGGAATCTTGCTTTCTGGCACCTGTCAAAGGTCCTGGGAGTCCCTCAACATCTCCAGATGTGCTAGGTTAAATCAGATGGGGGGAAGACTGGGCAAAGCCATTAAAGGAGCCCCTCCGTGGCCAGGGGGATCAGATGCAGCAACCTTGCACTGGGGCGGAAGATTGTTTGCTTTCCCCAAGGCCCACTGCCAAAAGGTTAAGGAGAATCCCTGGGCCTGACTGGGGCTTCAGGTGCAAACAGAATGGGAAATGTTAGAGCCCTGACACAGATCACTTCTTAAAAAAAAAAAAAAAGGCAGCTTCCCCACCCTATACTCTGTGACTCAGTTTCCAGTCTCTCAGCCCAAAGTTCTTTCCTTTTTTGAGACAGGGTTTCTCTGTGTAGCCCTGGCTGTCCTGGAACTCACTCTGTAGACCAGGCTGGCTTTGAACATCTGCCTGAGGCATGTGCTGCCACCACTGCCCACCACCACCCGCTCCCAGTTGTGTGTCCATATACATCTCTTTGTGGTTGACTTGCTAATCTGGGACCTTATTCAGGCCCCTCCAGGAACATCTTCTAAAAACTCAGAAGTGACCTTTCTGTGTGAGTCCAGCAATAAGAGTCATCAGCATTTTCCTTGGGGGGCCCAAGTGAAATTCCTTGTCCTGGGCTAAAGTTATTTCGGGGGTAAGAGATTCCCAGTTCCAATGTTTCCCATTCCCCATCTCCCACCGCAATGTCATCTTGTAGCATGAATCTTTTAAGATTTATTATGTATACAGTGTTCTGTTTGCATGTATGTCTGCACGCCAGAAGAGGGAGCCAGATCTCCTTACAGATGTATGTAAGCCACCATGTGGGTGCTGGGAATTGAACTCAGGACCTCTGGAAGAACAGCCAGTGTCCTTAACCTCTGAGGCATCTCTCCAGCCCCCAATTGTAGCATGAATCTTAAAAGTTCTTATTAATAAAAACAAATCCAGGGCCAGTATGGGGGTGAATGCTGGAAGATCAGAGAAGCAGAACAAGCCACAGCTAACCTCACCTTGCCAATTCCTCAGCTGATCCTGTTTCCTCAGACTGGAAGCCTCTGAGTCCTCATCCAGAATGTATCTCAGCTGAACTGCTGCTCAAAAGCCTAAAAGCTTAACCAGCCTAGTTCCTGGACCTCACGCCTTTCTGCTTTCTGGGATTAAAGGCTCACTTCCTGGGAGTAACCATGCCTGGCTGTATCCAGTGTGGCCTTGAACTCACAGAGATCCAGACGGATTTCTGCCTCTGGAATGCTAGGATTTTCTAGCCTCTGCATCTAGTGGCTGTTCTGTTCTCTGACCCCAGATAAGTTTATTAGGGTGCACAATATTTTGGGGAACACAATACCACCACATCATCTGAAGTTTTTGTTTGTTTGGTCGGTTTCGATTTTGGTTTTGGTATTGCTTTGTTCAGGTGTTTGTATGTCACATAGCCCAGGCTAGGTTTGACTCTCAATCTTCCTGCTTGAGCCTCCCAAATGCTAGAACTGCAGACCAATGCATCCAGTGTCCAGTGTCATCTGGATATTGAAGAGGAAGGCAGGCCTATGCTTTCCCTTACCACCCATCCCCTCTAAAGAGTCAGCTGGAGAGGTCCAGCGGGTTGGAAACCCTCCCTGGTGGGAAATAGCCGAATCTTGGGTCCCATCAAAGACCCAGATCTGGGTATAGAAGCATTTTTCCTGTCCCTGTGTATGGTAGGAAACAGTGATCCCCTGTGTTTCCAGGTGTTGGGGCAAGTCGGACGGGAGGCTTAGTCGGCCTCCGAGGCTCCTTCCCAGGGATGTCCCAAATACACATGCAAGGCACACACTTTATTTTTCCTTCCTTTAATCTTAAGTAAAAGAGACACAGGGGTTCAAAAATAAAAATTTCTTTCCCCATTCCCAAGCCTGTATCCAGCACCCCCAGTGACACCCTTTCCTTCCCTCATAGAAGCAGGAATGGAGGTACAGGTCATCTGCAGCTGGGGAGGAGGGTGGGAGGCTTCTGAGCTCAGTGTTGGTCTCTTTCCAAATATAAATACATGTGTCAAAACTGGGAAATCTCACACCCATCACCCAAGCACCCTCCATTTCTGCCAGTGTTTGGGGTGGGGGAGCCAGGCACAGACTGGCTGTGGTTTTACTGCACCCTCTGGGCATGAGCCCCACCAGCCTCTTGCTGCTCATTGTAGAAGAGATGGCACTCGGGGTCTCCCCGAATGGTGGGGGATCCCTGGATCAGCTTCCCGGTATTGGGGTTCACACACCAGCACTCCCCACGTTGTCCATTCAGAGACATCTTGCACTGAGAGGTAAGAACAGGAAAAGGTAAAGATCCCCCCCTAAAGTCACCTTAGCTTACTTCCCCGTCACGCAACCCAGGGCTGACCAGTTCCCAGGAGCTGGGCTACTGCACAGCGATCTTTCCTTGCCATAAGTGAGCACTGGAAAGCTTGTCAGAATGCAGATTCCTATACAGATGGCCCTAAAATGCTTCGTGGCCAACAAGCTTCAGCAGGGCGCTGATACTGTAGGGCCAGGAGCTGTGCCCATCACCAGGGCTGTTGGAGACACTAAGACTGAGAAATGACTCAGCTTCAGTGGAAAACCCAGAGTAGAGTGTAGCCACGGTGTAAGATGAAAACCCTCACTTCACAATGGAGCGTGTACCAGGTGCTGTGCGAGCCAGATATTTCGCCCACTGACATCGAGTCACATCGACAGTCTAGTGACATCTAAGTCACATACTTCTGACAACCACTTTGTGTATTAGGCACCATCAACACCCTACTTTACAGCCGTGAAACTGAAGCCAAAGATTGCTAAAGTGTCTTGTCCCTGGCTCCTAAGAAGAGAGCTGAGATCTGAACTTGGGATGTTCCCATCCAGGGTCCCCGATCTTATCTTATAAGCTTCAGGGATTACTGTTAGAAATGGGTTTGGTGGCTCATGGGGTGCAGGAGAACATCTGTTGCTCATTAGAAGTCTTCTTTATTTCTTCCAAGTTCCAACGGAAGCAATTAGCTCACACTTGGAGGGGAAGACATACAAACAGTTTCTAAGGCTGGTGTCACATCAGAGGGGCTTAATGATGATGGGGTCCAGGAAGCAAGACCCAAAAATGAACAGCAAGAGTCTTGTATCCCAGCCGCTGGCTCCACACATCCCCTCCTCAAGTGAACCCTGACGGCCATCACCAGAAGAGTTCTATGAAATACCCCACACCCGAAAGATCCAAATCTCTCACACAGAAACCTGGCGACTGAATTTTCTTAAAGCTACCCAGACAATCCCACATGCGCTGAGGTCTAAGGTGGTCTGTTTACTAACAGGGTGACAGTCCAGTTCCCATTGTCCCCACCACACCCAGACTCCTGCCAACCACATCCCCTGCCCTCTCCCTTCTCCTCCCTCTTAAAGAAAATGCATGGGTTCTTCTTCCCCTATAAGAGGGTGTGGGGTGGAGGAGGAAGCGAGGGGTGGACCGTCTAAAAGGACTTATACATACAGAGAAGCAGGAGGGTAGAGGCTCCTGGGAGTTTACTCAGACTTCCTTAACTCTTACTAATGTACCAACTACTAAGTTTAGAACTAGACTTTTAGTACTGAACTCCCCAATTTCCCATCTCTCAAGATACCTAGGCACCAAAGAGGCTACTTGGCCAATGGCTAAATTGGTGATTCCGAGAATATGGTTCATGGACCATTAGCAACCCATGGCAGCCTCTTAAAAGGCAAACTGTAGGTTCCTAGCCAACCTACTAAGTGACGACCTCCGGCGGAGGGCCCAGGGGTCAGCTCTCAGGAGAAGATGAAGTGCGAGAGGGTTTAAACCGACTTCTCTCACTTCTCCAGGGCCCTCCTTCCCAAAAGACACCGACAGACAGGAAACAGCTGAGAAAGTGGAGTCAGCCCTGACCTGCCTGAGGACCAAGAGGGAGAAGCCTCCTGGAGCTGATGCATCATCCTTTTGGTTACAGAAGCCTGCATCTAGGCTCAGCTCTCAGCTTCCAAGATGACGAGCAGGTTCAGTGCGGCCTAAGCACAATGGGGCCCCCCCATGCCAGGCTGGCACCCACGCTCACCTGTTTAAGATTGTACAGGCCGTGCTTGTCACAGTTAGGGATATGTAAGGAGTAGAGGTGTTCCAGAGGGCCCCGATCATCTGGAAGGCGCATGGTGGAGATGCGTTCCAGGACTTGGTCCAATTCCTGCTGGCAAGGGGTCTAAAGGCAAAATGGACAAGCGGTTAGTAGGGCAACATCTGTGGCAACCAACCCCACTGTGCCCTCCTACCCTCTAGAAAGTCACATGGCTGTGCATTTTTCCTGCTCTCTTCGAACTCTGACAGACAACAGCTTGAATGAGTCAAAGCGGGCTCCCCTTGAGAGATTAGAGTTTCTGTCTCAAGCCACGGCCCAATCCAGTTCAGACATTGTTCCTAGACAGTTTATACCCCAACCCAATGCAAGTGCTGTCCCTGTACCCCAGCCAATGGCCCAAGCTCCACACCCTAACATAACCTAACCAGGGTCAATTGCCCAGATAGTAAAGCTGAGCTGGTAAGAAACTTCATCACAACACCGGGGAGCAGCTTTGTTTGCACTTCTGGATTTTTCTCTCCCAGTATTCCAAAGTCCAATGGACATGTGGAGGTTTTAGGAGAGATGTCAAGAAACCATGTCGAATCCATTTTAGAGACAGAAGTGCCTTGTGGCTCCCAGGTCATCAAGTATGTCAATGACACCGTTTGTTTTTTGCTTGTTTGCTCATTTGTGGCAGAGTATGCGGGACACAGTGTGACATCCTTCCCAAGGGTGAGGCTCCCTTTCCACAGCCTCCTTCCTCCGTCAGACCCCATTTCTTCCACTGACCCTGGCAGGAGGTGGCCGCAGCTTCTTGGGCTCCTCCAGGCTGAGGTGGTGTTTGCCGCCTTTGCCCATCTGCCGGTGCTGTTCGGTGACCTTCTCCCGGAACACAGCCAGCTCCTTCATGCCTGACTTGAGAGGCTTCCGGCCGGCACTGCTTCCTCCTCCCAGCATGTTCAAGGTCCCATCCACATGATTCTCCACCAGGCTTCCCTCCGAGTGGTCATCACCATTGTCTGCAGAGAAGAGAGGAGACATTCCTGGTTCAGCTTCCCAGAGAGATGGGGCTTGCTGAAGCCTACCCTAAAGGAAGGTAAGGTGGCTGTAATAATAAGGGAGAAGCCTAACAGCTAGACAGTGACAACTATGTCCATGGCCCATGCTCCACAAGCTAGCTGGACTAGCCATCTAGTCACATGGGAACTCTTCGGGAGAGTTGAATACAAAATGTTCCCCCACAGACTATGCTTGAACTCTTGCTCTCCCTGTTGAGGGAGGCTGTGGAGGCTGGCTGGTAGAGAGAAGTTGCTGAGGGTGGAACTCTGAGGGTTAGGGCCCACCCTGCTTCCAGATCCGGTCTGTTTTCTGGTTCAGACTGTGATGTGACAAGCCTCCAATGGCACCGTCCCTACCCTCTTGATGGTGGATGAAGTCCCCTGAAACTATCACCCCACATAATGCATTCCTCCTCTGAAGCTGCTTCCATGGGACATATGATCACGGTGATAACACACGGAGGCTCCACCAGCATCCCCTATCTTTCACACACAAGCTGGAGCTCATGGAGGCTGGGTACTGTACTTGACCAAGATCACCACGACGACCCTGGTAAGTGATGGACCCAGGAGTCGAACTCAAGCTGTGTGACTCCAGAGAAATGGGAGAGCCATCCTCAGTTCTGCCCAAAGCTGGGACATAGGAGCCCAGAAGGATGAAGACAGCCACAAAACTCTCAACACGGAATGGAAATAGGCCATCCGGGGGTCTATCAGAAGAATCTACCAGACTCACCCACAACCACCCCAACTTTAAATTCTCTGAAGAGGACTGAGGTTTAAAAGTACTACCATGAGCTCCCTGAGCTATGGCACGGTTGGCAAGGCAGTACAGGGCAGACAGCCACCTGCCAGTGAGAACCAGGCTCCAGCACTCCTTGTCACGCTCCATCTGCTCATGCATCCCCAATGAAATTCCCATAGTCTTTTGCTCCTAGGCGCCTAGGCTGCTACAGTACTGACCCCACTGGCTTTGCTTCGTTTTGACATCTACCTGCGTGTTGCACCCCATCCCACTGAGAGGCCTCAATGCAGAAACTACGTAGGATAGCTTTGACTCTGTAGATTTAGCTTCTCACAAGGCATGAAACCTAATCAAGCGGTCTGCTCGAGAACAGCCATTCAGTCTCTTGAGACCATCTTACAACCTGCTGCATGCAGGGGAACTCTAGAAGCAGCCCCGAGATTTCAGTCTCAGCCTGGCTCACTCATGTCTTTCCAGGGTAGGTGGACAGAATGAGAATTGGGGGGGTTCAGGTTTGCATGGGGGGGGGGGTCAGGTTTACAACCAGGGACATGCGCTGTCAGTCCAGCCGCAGCCCAGGAGTCCCAGTTAAACCTAGGTGTTCTCAACAAATCTTGCATCACTCAGCCCAGCTTCTAATGCTCACTCAAAAGCTTTATAGTCCCTGTCCCCAAATGGGACAACTCTTAAAGTACTTCTATGGGAACGTTAAGGCATGTAGTTCCCAGAGGACCCCTTCAGCATCCATTCCATAGAGAGGGCACCCGTGATCCCGCTCCTAGGCAGTACCACGAGTTGGAAAGAGGCAGAATTAACTGCGTACTGTCCTGTGTGAGTCATTAGAAACTAGAGGAAGCTCAGCTCTTCCACACCAGGTACATCTACACCTGCTGCTGGGAGGTGCTTTAGCATCCAAAAGCAACCAGGGGAGGTCTGTCCCACACCATCCCGTCATGCAGCTGGGAACTCCAATAAACACAACCCTTGCATTCTTAGGTGGATACAGAGGTAGAGGGCAGGAGCCCTGAAGAAACGTTTCAGGAGATCTGAAATGAGCCAAACCTCGGGAAACAAACATGAGACCTCTGATGCTGGGAATTTTTCACCAGTTTCTAATAATTAACCTTTGAAACATCATGCAATGTTCTGGTCAGGCCCTACCCCAAGGGCCAGGGGTTTCCCAGCCCAATGCAGAAATGACTAGGTTCCATGCAGGGTAGCTCTAGCTCTCCTGCAATAGCTAAGTGCCCCACCCCCAACCCCACCCCACTTCCACCCACAGTCACATAGTCCACAACTCCATGGAACAGGGCACAGGGTCTTCCCAGTATATCCAGAGCACTCAGCTTGCCGATCTATTCTTTCCAAGCCCTCCCGGGCACTTAAACCACAGACAGTAGCCAAAGAAAAATCCCTTGGCTGAATTAAGGTCAGTCCAACATCGAATGCCCAGAACACCCTCTGCCAACCCTGGAGTCATATCTGCAGAGAGACCGGCAATCTCAGATGCTAGATACTTGGGTTTGGCGTCTACAGGCAGGGCAAACTTATCCATTAGACACAGCAGACACAGGATGTAGAAGCCTAGAAAATGTTTTTGTTCACATTAAGGTCAGAAGATAAAAAAATATAACTTTTTAAGCCGGGCAATGGTGGCACACACCTGTAATCCCAGCACTCAGGAGGCAGAGGCATGTGGATCTCTGTGAGTTTGAGGCCAGCTTGGTCTACAGAGCTAGTACAGGACAGGCTCCAAAACTACAAAGAAACCCAGTCTGGGGGTGGGGGGGGACAACTTTTTAAATCAAAAAGTCTTAACATGTAATACTGATATACTTGCATTTATAAGGCCAGATGTTATCATTTTAAAATGTTTTTGTTTTTTTTTTTTTTTATCGAAGGGCCCACAAAGGTGAAAATGCCTAAAGATTCATGCAATGTCCTAATGTGATCCTTGCTGGATCCAGGCCCCAAAAGACCAGGGTCAGTTGGGCAGCTCTCTCCTGGGAGACTAGTTGGCTTCCTGTCCTGAGAGGTCCCCAGCCTCCCCAAGGTGAAAGTCCATTTGTCCATTCCCACAGAGGCCAACATCTGGATTCAAGGGCATGTTTCATTCTCTCCCTTTATTGATCTCACCACTACCAGCAAACATGCCAACAAGATGGGCACCCACGGGCATGGCTTGCTGACACAGGCTCCTTTAAAGGCAGCAGGACATCCATTTCCTTCTCTGGAAGAGATTGCCGGACCCAAGCAGATACATCCTGAAGCAAGAGCCCGAGGAAGAGGGATGAAATGCTGGTAAGTAGAGAGCAAAGGGGTGGTAGGCTGAGAAAGGCCCCGTGCCTTGTCAGTATCCCTGGCCAAAGGTGTTCAAAGGTTCAAGACCAAAGTCTGATTGCCTGAGTCTACAGTCCTTTCCGACTCAGCTTTGAAGTCCCGAACAAATTCCTTAAGCTCCCTGTGCCTCCAGTGACTGTCTGTATAAAGAGAGCAAATGGCTTCCAGCTTCTGGATCTTGCTAGAATGATTCCCAAGAGCTGTTCATATTGTATGTGGAATGAAGCATGCATGATGGGAGTATCTGGATAAGCTCATAAATGCTATTTCTCCATATTGGCCCCCACCTCACCTGAACAAGCATCTCTCCCCCCCACACCGCCCCCCATCATACATTTTTCTGATAGGCTACAGAAGTGACCCACAGGAAAACATTCCAAATAAGGAATTTCAGTGAGAGATGGAATGTTGCCTCAGAACAAAAATATCAAGTTGCATTCTTCGCTGCCTAAGAAAGTTAGATCCGGAATAGTATTTATTAAGCAACCACTTATACGTGCAGCTAAGCAGGCTATGTACAGAGGTCACTGCAGGAAATGTTTCTTAAGCACCCCCAAGATCTAGGTTACCCATAGAGTTGGTAAGCATTGGCTGTTCTCCCCAACATAGCAGCTAAGGAAACGGATCAACATGGAATTTCACAATTGTATTAACATGCAAAAAGGAAAGCTGTTCCAAAAAGAAGAAAGGCAGGCAATGGAATAAATGAAATCAGAGCCCTCAATGGAAGAAGGTCTGAAGAGCATGGGAAACTCCCTTTTCCCCTGACCTTGCTGTATGACCACATCATGCCACTCTAGACATGTGGAAATGAAACAGTCAGCTGAGATGAAAGGGAACAGATGGCTTTTCCTATTTTAGAACTGGCAAACCTGAGGCCCAGGTCCATCTGGGTCTACAGGAGCAAACATGCTCTGCTATCATCAGAGGAGCTTCACACCTGGCCCGGGGACCCATGTTGTCCCATGACCTACACTTACTAACCTGGCTAGGGAACCCAGCTGGAGGCTGACATCAGAAAAGGGCTCCATGTCTAATTCATGCATTCATACAACAATTTTAAGACTTAGTTATGGTGCGTCCCTCTCTCTCTAAGGCAATCCTGTTTGAGCATCAATGACCTTACTCAGTGAATTAAAATCTCCATGTTTTCTAGAGGTCTGGCTTCTTCCACACCAGGTTCTGGTCCCCACTGCTCCACTTGGAAGTCCATGGTTCATGATCTGTGAGAAATTCTAAAGCGTTATTAGCAAAACAAACCCCAAGAACCTAAAAGCAACCCCTTGTTTTGAGTACTTGGCCCTGGTCCTTATCTAGGTGTGGTCAGAAAATGAGCCCTTACCTCCAAGCCATCACCATCTTCCTAGTAAACCAACTAGCTTTCTTCCTGCCTTGTATTTATTCTAAACTATTTCCCAGCCTTCTATCTCATTTTGATCCCACACTCTGGGAGCTCAGGCACCACTGAAGTAAAGACCTTCAGTCTTCAACAGGCGCTGGCCTTCCAGACCCGATGCAATCACTTCTGAGCATTAGAGCACAAGAATTGAGTGCTGGGTGCCTTCCTAACTCTGCTCTGGCTGGACACAGAACTCTCATGGCCCCTCTGCTGTCAGTCCCTCTAAAACTGCACTTAACCTGGAAATCTGCTGTCCCTCTTCCTTCTCAGGCAACTTCTCTACTAGTGCCCATGGCAACAGACAAGTCATCATCAAACTCAAACGGGCAAAGCACCCCCAGAACCAACTGATGGAGTTCCAGACTCATGAGGTAGCTTTCTTCCATGGCTTTGGCCAAACTCTTTAATTTTCCTGATCTTACAACTCTTAAGTCAGAGCAGTGAGAATAATGGATGCAATCTAAACATGATACCATTTTATTACTATCCTCATCCAAACTTCCATCAAGCTTTCTACAAGACGGATAGATGATCTATTTCTTGACTGGGTAAATGTAGGATTATCTGCATGTGGGGGGTGGGGAGTAGCTTATATCTGGTAATAGAATTATCAAATACATGGAAAAAAACTAATTAGATGACAGTTGCCCAATATTCTCTGCTCTGATATTCCTCCACTTTGACTTTTAAGATTTTATTATTTATTTCATTGTATTTATAATATGGATTTTTTTTTTTTACCTGCATATATGTCAGCACACCATGTGCACGCAGTATCTGCAGATGCCAGAAGAGGGTTTCAGGTGCCCCGTGGAACTGGAGTTAGACTGTTGTAAGCCATAACGTGGGTGCTTGAAATCAAACCTGGGTCCTCTGCAAGGGCAGCCAGTGCCCTTAACTGCTAGGCCAGCTCTCTAGCCCCCTCAGTTTGATTTGCGGGGGAGGGAGTCTATTCTATGTTTTGCTTTTTATTTTTCATTTTTTTGCAGTTCTGGGGACTAGCACATGCTGCAGGAAGTAGGGAGGCAGGAGAGATGAAGAGGTGCCTATTTGTTTGTTTGGTTTATATCCATGTTTGTTTGTTTGTTTGTTTTTAAGGAAACCCTTGCATGGAGTGGAAGTTTAAAGTAGATGACTTTGCTTTGTTTTTCTTTTGTGGTTCTGGATATGGAGTCCCAAGTCTTGCAGCCACTGACTGCACTATGGAACTATATGCCTAGACTAGTTATAAATCCTATATGTGGCTAAACAGCAAAGCTCTCTGCTGCTAAACAGAAGTCTTTGGGCAAGATTGGGCTTGCCTAAATTCATTTGATTTACAGAATTTATGCAAAGAGGGAAGGAAGGGGAGGGAAGACCGGGGGAGGGGCTGGCCAGCATGCATGGGTAAATATCCAATACACATAGGAAACAGATTGTGTTAGTGAAAATTGGAAGCCACTCCTTTAGATGGCAGATCACTACCACCACACTCACCTTCATGGCAACCTCCCTCCAGCACACGCTGCAGGAAGTAAGGGAGCCAGAAGAAAAGGAGCCCCACTTGTTTGTTTAGTTAATATTTAATCTGAAGACCTTAGTCTTTTGAAGTGACATTGTATTTTTCCCCCATCATTTTTTCAATAGGTCCAGGACAGCAGGCAGCAGTGGCCTCTGGCTATGGAATCCAGAACAGTGTACAGGGATGCCTGGATACAGAATGGTACACAGGGATGCCTGGATACAGAATGGTACACAGAGATGCCTGGATACAGAATGGTACACAGGGGTCCTTAAATATGGAATGGTGCACAGGGATGCCTGGATACAGAATGGTACACAGGGATGCCTGAATACAGAATGGTGCACAGGGGTCCCTAAACACAGACTGGTGCACAGAGATGCCTGGATACAGAATGGTGCACAGGGATGCCTGAATTCTGAACAGTACTCAAGTTCCTGAATACCAAATGGTGCATGGGTATGTGATTCTTAACGGCGTAGATAGGGATGTTTGTCAAGGTGTAAGTTATCCTGGACACAGTCTAGTTGACTTACCAAGTGACCCTCTCTGGGTTGGTAGGTCCATCTACCCTCTACTGACATCCAGTTTCTGTCCTAACTCTCATCCTTGACCCCCAACCTCCCTTACTCCCAGAATCCAAAGCCGGTCAAGTAAATAAAGCCTGGCATCTCTTGGGCACCACCGCCATGGCCACACTCTAGAAGAATGTCCAGCGGGCCACAACAGACAGCCCTCCTCTCAGAATCATGCTTGTGGAGGGAAATGGCTTCGTCAGTGTTCAGATCCACAAGCTTCAGGGACCATTCTAAGGCTATTGCGCAGAAGAGACTGTCAAGTGGAAAGCTGAGGAAGTACATGCCATCCTCCCCTTATGGGAGAGCAAGGCACCAGAGCACAGAAAGAGGGCAGAGCACTGACCACTTGTGTGAGGAACGCTCTCCATCCCACCATATTCTTACAACACAGGTCTTTGAGCTCCAAAGGCTGACTCAGTTCTAACGTGGTTGGAGAAGCAGGCTGGCTTGCAAGTCAGAGGACATGGTTCTGACCCTGAATTTACTGCCCTTGGTGCTGGGAGTGATGCCAGGCTGGGTGCTGGTCAGGACTAGGCATCAGTGTGTTGTTCATCTGGAAGTCGGGCAGTTAGGCTAGGTCACAGTGTCCAAACGTAACTGTACAAGAGGGATCATCTGAAACCTTTAAATATAGTCCTGAACCCAAGCCCTGGAGATCCAGAAACACCAAGCCTGGGCTAGGATCAAGGAACCTGTATTTCAAACAAGAACCCTCAAACACTGGCATTTCCAGGGTTCCGTCTTTCTGTGATTCTTCCGTGGGCCTTTCTTGAAGTCCTTAGTGAGAAGAAAAAGAGATCTCTTCTATTGGAGCAAGACAGCCTCGGGTAAATACTTCAATCTGTCTCCCCATTGGCTCCTAGGTTTGTAGAGAGACACATGTGTATGCTTACACACATGCAGAGGGGCTGCCCTCCTTGGCCAGGCACCATGAAGATCTCTAGGGCATGCCCTCACACTGCAGGCTCCCCTTGAGTGAACACTGCTTCACTGGAGCCTCCCTGCCTGTGCATACTCAAAAAAGGGCTGCTTTATAAACACCAGGTTCATTCCTGGAATCGCGAAGACCTAGGGAGGGTCAGAGCTGAGGCAGACAGTTTGAGAAAACAAAAACATACTCAAATTCAGCCCAGGTCCTCTGGGACTCTGCAAGCCAAGTTGTCCTTGAAGACCCAGAGAAACCGATATCAAGACGGCAAACAGTACTATCAGTTTTCACTTCTTCCCATGAGTCCTGAACACTTCCTTCTCCAGCTCACTCACGTCATCCAGGAACCTGGCAAAGCAACTCAGTGACCAAAGGCCCAAGTGAGGAGTGTGCGCGCCTTAGCAGACCCTGGGACCCAGAAGCTACAGGGGCAGAAAGAAAGTATCTGACCCCCAAAGTCTACTTGTGCACAAAGTATGTGCATAAAAAATGTTCAACTATCTGTAGTAGTAAATTATTAACATCTTGACCAGAAGGTGCTACAATTGCAAATGAAAACATACAGTTGATATGGAGCAGCCATAAAGACAAGCTTTCACCTGTGTGAACACCAATAGATTCATAGTGATAGCAGCCTTAAGATAACCACCTGCCGCTCCTCCCCATCTCAAAGAGGGTAAGGATGAACTTGAAGAGTCCTAGAGCATTCCTGACTAGACAAGGCCTGAACTGTGACACGGCAGGCACACCACTCTCACTGACTGACGCAATGTTGCCAGTACAGCTTGCCCACCAATAAGTCTCTCCACGGGCCCCTCTCCATTTCTCTGTGACACAGATAAGTGGAAGGATGTGTCAGGGGAAGACCCAGAAACAAAGGAAGAGGGCCCATGACCCAGGAAGGACAAAATGAAGGAATAAAGACGCTCAGCCCAGAGAACAGAGTCAAGCGTACCCTGGTGCAGCCCAAGGGGTCAGTGGTGTGGGGGCTCAGCAGATGCAAGGAGGTAGAGATGTCCAAGGGGCTGTTCTGCCTCCCCAACAACAGGTAAGAGGAGAGATCCAGGTGACTGGAATTTCACAAGAAAGAAGAAAAAATAAGTGGCAAATAGCATGGGGAAAATCACACATCTCCTCTGGGATAACTTAGGAGGGCCCTTTGAAGGAATAAGGAGGACGGATAATGTGGCTACCGAGGACGCAAAGCCACTTGACTTTGAGTTGATAACAAGACATCACTGGACAAAACATCCCAGTAATTCAACTCCACTTCCGTCCTAGTACTTCAGGTCTGGTCCTTTAACAAAAAGGGGGAGATGGGGAGGAATCAGTGTCTGATAAAGGGCCTGTCCCCAAGCCTGACAACCTGAGTTCAATTCCCGGGAGGTTTGAATGATAGGTTCCCCCCAGGGTCTCTGGCTTTTGAATGTTTGTCCCTAGTTGGTGGCGCTGTTTAGGAGGTTTGGCTTTGTTAGAGGAAAATGTCACTGGAGGTGGACTTGGAGAGTAAAGAGACTCTGACCACTCTTGAGTTTCTTGGCTTCATGACTGCAGTTAAAAATGTGATTCTTAGCTTGCAACTCAGCCGCCCGGCCCATCTCTTCACTGTCATGCAATCCCTCTGGGTGAGCAATAGAAAAGTAACTCACACGAGAACTCACACAAGCCATCCTCTGACTGACACAGGCACCCTGGTGCACACGCGCGCAAGGGTAGGTGGGTATGTGGAAGGGTCTTGAGGGATGAGAGGAAAGGGAGAAGCGATGTAATTATAACCTCAAAAATTAATAAATAGAATTGTAAAATTTCTACATCATCACAGATGGAAAAGAAGTTTGCTTTTCTGGAAGATCACATGCCTTCTTCCAAACTTGACTCTCTTCTGTGGATTCTGCCGCTTCAGGGAACTCGCTGTTTGAGAAGATCTTCCTAGGGCTGGAGAGATGGCTCAGTGATTAAGAGCACCAACTGCTCTCCCAGAGGTCCTGAGTTCAATTCCCAGCAACCACATGGTGGCTCACAACCACCTGTAATGAGATCTGGTGCCCTCTTCTGGCCTGCAGTCATATGTGCTGTATACATAATAAATAATAAATGAATCTTTAAAAACAAACAAAAAAAATTTTTAAAATACATTAGAAAAGCTAATTAATGTGAAGAGTATTCCACGCCCTTCCCTGGAGTACCTTCCTAATTCATTGATTTCTTTAACATCACACCGTCTAGGCCTCCACAGCAGCAAAAGCGGTTAGGGAATAAGCAAGAAGCAGTGAGCAGTAAAAGCATGAGGTGGGGGGACACAGGTTTCTTCTAGGGCCTATATCCAAACCACTGTCCCCTCTATTTGATTCTGATGATGTGACCCCACAGTCCTGGTCCAAGAAAGTGATACCTACTGACCTTTCCAACCACTCTCCCATCACCTTCCCATCGGGACGGCCTCCTCTCGGTCTCCATAACACCGCCCTCAGATACTCCACCCTGACACACTGAACCCAGAGGAAGTAGAAAGAACTGTAAAGCCTGCAAGGATGTCCAGGCTTGCCAGCCACACTCTCAAACCAGCACGCCAGTGTCCTGAATACAAATAAGTGTCTTTAAATAGGTCACCGTGCTCTCTCCTCTTGCTTCAACTCAACGTTCGCTGACTTGTGACTCATCGAATACTACATCACATCCATCGCCGTCCTTGACATGTTGCTCTCTTGGTTGAAGGGGCGACAATCCAAACCAGAAACAAATGATGGTGCCCTGAGCAAGAATTTTCACGTCTGGGCCAATGAGATGGCTCAGTGGGTAAAGGCGCTTGCTGTGCAAGCGTGGTGTCCTGAGTTTGATCCCCAGAACCCACATAAAGGTGGAAGGAGAGAATCAACTCTGCAAAATTGTCCTCTGGCCTCCACATGTGTTCCATGGTATATGCAAACTCCCCCACCAGACAGACAGACAGACACACACATATACACACACACATAATGATGATGATGATGATGATGATGATGATGATGATGATGATGATGATTTTTAAAAGGATCCTCATTTCTGGGACATAAATGAGCCATCAAGCTATCACAAGAATCATCCTTAGGGATGATTTCCATGGCCATGACTGCCCATTGGAAATCCTCAGACATGGACTCCAAGCTCTGGATTCCCTGAAAGCTTTGCCAAGCAATATGCTACACCAGGCATCCTCCTCTGTCTCCTTATTGTTTTGAGACAGGTTCATTCACTGAACCTGGAGCTTGGTGGGTTGCAACTGGAATGGCCGACCAACCAGCCCTAGTGAGCCTCCTGTCTCTGCCCCCAACACCCCTACACCCCAGCAGCTTTCTTTTGTAGGATCCTAACTCAGATAACAAGTGCATTTATCTACTGAGCCAGCTCCCTAGCCCTACCCCCAACCTCACCACCCCCCCCCCCCATCCATGCTACACCTCATCAGAATTCTTGAGATCTGACTTCGTCTAAACAGGCACTGACCTCTGCTGAGATGGGGAAAGAAGAAGAAAGAAAGAGATCAGAGTGTGCATACCATCATTTGATTATTTGAGTTTCTTAGTCATTTGTATAGACAACTCCGTTTATCATCAAACCGTCACAAGAGATTGATGAATTCATATCCCCTCTCACATTTGATAACAGCCCTGGAGTTTGAAGGCCAGCAGCACAGTTACCTTATCAGAGGCAGGGCCCAAACCAAAGCCAGGTTGCTGGCCTACACAGCTCTTAACTCCTCAGAATGCCTTCTGAACATAAGATCACTTAAGGAAAGGCAACCAAGACATTTCAACCCCTACGGAAGCAGGTTACCAGTTAATATGCCAAGTGGTCCTGCCCAACCACAAAAGCCTTTCCGACCCAGGAAGCCCAACCCACTTGACCCTTTTATCCTGCCTGGAACACCTCGTATGACTGTTGGTACAGAACCAGTCAGCATTATCCGGCACAAGGGAAGATCTCAAGACACCAGGGAACCGCTATTCTCTGTCTTTTCTTGGCCTTGGGCACTTCAGAAAGCAAGTTCAGCATTCAGGGGAGGCTGGGCATCTCCATCCAGAAGTAAAGACAATAGTCCCCAAAGAAACTTCCTGGGGAGCTGCATAAAGGAATGTTTTTGGGGTTTTGTTTTGTTTTGTTTTGTTTTTTTGATAAGTTATCCCTTGATTACTGCCACCCAGGGAAAAAGAACTTTTCCAAGAAGCAGTGTCATGCCCTACTGATCTTGTGCACGTATCAACTCCGGTGGGAGAGAACACAGGAACAAGGATCCAGGGCCATGGGTTTGCCTTGGCGCTTGACCCAGAATGCAGCCTTGATTTCTTCCTCTGACTCTGAGCTGTGTAGAAGGAAATGCCTGCAGCAAGGCATTTCCAACTGTCCTGGATTCATCGTCTGCCTGTCAAGATGGCACCCTGGCTAACTGCTACCAGCTCTCTCCTACCCCACAGTCTAACTCTGACCCGCCAGCTGGAAGCCAGCCCCCCATCTTTTCAACCCACCAGGATGAGTACACTAAATAGGCTCCTCTAGTCTTCCAAGCTCCAACAACCTGCCAAGGCCTTCAGGGCCCCATCCCCCTTCCCTCCTCGACATCCTGGCTCTGTTTAGTTCCTTGAATGAACATAGGCTAACACACCTACACCCGTCCACTAATTAGAAACCTCCCCAGGCTTCTCTCCCAGCCAACTCCACCAGGGTCTGTGGGCTAATTTCTCTGCCCAGCACCTGGAGGTGTGCCAACGCATCCCCTTCCCCCCAGTCTTCACTTCTGCCCTGCTTCCCAACCGCCAGGAAGGGATGTGGGGCAGCCAGCCAGAAGGGCTTCAAGGCTTCCAATTGCCTACCCTCCTCAGAAAAAAAAAAGAAAGGGGAAAAAATTTCTAACTGTAGTGGACTGTACTTCTCTCCCAGAAAGCCAGCTCTCTGAGCAAGGTCTCCCTCTGAGTCCTGACTGACACCCAGGCTGAGCCAGCCCAGATCTTCCTTGGCTTTGTTAAGGAACAGAAGGGGAGGGGGCTAGGAGCCAAGGAGGAGGAGGGGATGGGGGATGGCCCGTTCTCCACTAAAGGAAAAGGGGGGGGAAATCCCTCATTCGGCTCATTCTGGGGGGAGTGACTAGAGAAAATGAAAGCCCCACACATATCCTTGGTCTCACAACTCATCACTGAAAAGGCTCCGCCTTCCCATGCCTACCACAAAGGCCCTCAGGGTCTTGGGTTCCAACCTAAATATATACTCACCACCCCTGCTTGCCTAGGGTCCCACCTCAATTAGATGCCTAAAAACAGTTGTCACTGAGCACATACAGGCTACTACCACTCAAGAGAGGACTTTCCAGGGTCCCAGATTCCTCAAACATTAGGCAAGCCCCCCAGTACTCAGAAAACCCTGTCCAGGCCAGCATGCTCCTGAGGATCACTCCTTCCTGAAACTGACAGGAAGCAGCCCCATCAAAGCAGTGAGGTCAGCTCTGGAGACCATACAGTAAGAAAACATTGTCCTGGAGAGAACATCCAAATTCTTTGCCAGGATCATGCTCAAACCCCTGGCACCCTAGGCTCAGAGACACCAGTCCTGAAAATTTCTGTTTCCCTGGAACAAAAAGGGGGGTCTCTGGGATCTTCACTGGGTTTGGCCACTGCATGCCCCTGAACACACCTCCACGTGCTAAGTGTGCGGAGCACTTGTGTTAGTATGTGAGCCTACTGTTCTGAAGCCTGTGTCCAGCCAGCTTCCTGGGAGGAACACCTACAGAGAAAGGGCATCCCATCAGCACCATCCTTGTCCAGTGACACCTTAGCTATTCTCCCATCTTTCCAAGCTCTGATAGACTCTGTAAGGTTCAGTCCCCAGGTTGGCTGCCCGGTGAAAGCAGGCAGGACTCCACCCTTTGTCATAAGCTAAATGAACAGAAAAGTTGGCACAAGAACCCAGGAGTCCCAGCTCTAGGGTCATCTCTGTCGCTCTGGTTTTCTACTCTGGGCACTGTCAAGTGTGAACTACAGCCCTGGAATGGTCAGTCCCAGAAATTTGGACATGGGCCCCAAAATGCACTCAAAAAAATCTAACTCATCCACAAGAAATGCAAACCATTTCTTCTCAGCTGGTTTTGTATTGCATTGAAGTGTAGTTTCATTACCTCTTCCACAAAAGGACTCTCTAAAGCCCAATGGACACAGGTCAGAGAGAGATGGACTTCTTCCTTTTACAGGTAAGGAGGCAGGCCATCATGTGACACTCCCACAAGACAGCAGGCTCTGAGCAATACGCATATTGTCTACTTTGTTGTTGTTTTTGTCTTGTTTTATGGAATAGCTAATCTCGTTTGTCAACTCATTGAGTTCTACAATCAAATGAGAGAGGGCTTCTAGGTGCCCCTGAGGGGTATTATCTTGATGAACTTAATTGACATGGAAAAAAACCTGCCCACTGCAGGTGGCACCATTCCCTAGGCTAGGGTCCTTAACTGTGTAATAGGAGAAAGCAAGCAGAGGACACGTATTTATCCTATGCTTCCTGCATGCTGTACCCCTGGGGCCATGACCTCCCCTCCATGATGGACTGTGTCCTTGAACTCTGAGCCAGAATAAATGCTGCCTTCCTCCAGCTGCTGTTGTCAGAAAATTTCATCACAACAACAGAAAAGTGGTTAGAAATGAGCAGCCCACCTGACTTATCCAGACTGGCCTTCACTTGAAGGGCCAGCTAACAAAATAGCAAAGATGTCACTGGTCAAGATTAAGTCAGCTAATGTGCATAACAACAAATTTGGGTAAGACACACAGCTAACATGTGTGACACTTCCCACAACTAGCCTAATATACATGCCCTGAAAGAAATCAAAATGATCCCTACTTCACCAAACCTGTTTCCTGAGAAAGGCCCATGCTCATCATGAGCTTTGTTTTGTGGCTTTGGTTTGGGTTTGGGTTTAAGGAACTCACCATGTAGTCTAGACTATCACCTACCTCTTGACTGACCCAGCCTGTCTCCCAAGTGCTGAGATTCCAGACACGTGCCATCAAATCCAGCCCACCACACAGGCTGTTAGACGCGATGTCCACATTGGGCCCAGGTTAGTTTAACAGCAAAAGCCAGGCTACTTCCCCCCTAAACTGTTGTCTACATAGTCCTTTCTCTCCAGAGACTGTGTGAACCTTCTGTCTTCTTCATCTTCTGACTCACCTCACATGCTGGCCCCTTATGGTTTTGTGGTGTCCTCTCCCTCACCAAAGCTGACAGTGGTGTACCATGACCTAACCATCACCCAGATGCAACAGGTATCCAGGAACAAAACCTCTGGCCCATAGGCTCAAAAGCATTTCTCCACCAGCAGCTCAACCCTGACTTGAGCAGAGGTAGAAAGCAGGGTTCAGCAGCAGGAAACAGGCAAAAAGTCTTAGCTCTTATACTAGGTTTCTCCACTGAGGGACCTAGGATGGAAGTACAAAAAGCTCCCTTCCTAGCTGGGTGGTGATGGCATCCGTGTGCATTTAATCCCAGCACTCGGGAGGCAGAGGCAGGCGGATCTCTGTGAGTTCGAGGCCAGCCTGGTCTACAGAGCAAGTTCCAGGACAGCCAGGGCTATATAGGATAAATTCTGTCTGGAGTGGGTGGGAGGGGACAAAACTTCCCTCCCCTAGGGGGAGGGAGGAAAACTGGGCCCAAAGCAGTCATTTCAAAATAGGACAAGGACACAAGAGGGGCTGACCCATCTTTGGATGGCTGCTGGCCACCACAGGAAAACGAAGGCCAGAGATAACAAAGAGAAGCCGAGGGGCCTGGAACATCTGCCAGCCAGATCTCGGGCTCCCCAGTGAAACAGCTGTAACTCTCTCCTCTCTGCCTCCCTTTTAGCAAAAGCAGCAGGACTCTCCTTCACGAGCAAAGTGCCACGTCCCTTGTCTATGGAAGTCTCATTCTCCGACCTAGCCCCTGCCTGCTCCCTGACGGTCAGCCAGCCTTTTTCATTCCGGAATCAGCGTTTCGTTCAACATTCCGGGTCTCCAGTAACCTTCCAGGCCTCCCTCTGATTGGAGCTGCAGAAGGCTGGGGACTGATAGATTATCCATGTTACTTGTTCTGAGCACAGTCCACCTACTTACCATGTAGTCAAGGACTCCGGCTGGGCCCGCAGTGGGACAGGCACAGGAAGAGACAACCATGTGTGTGTCTGGAGTTGGGGGGGGGGGGGAGGGAGATACAGAGACTTCAAGGTCAGGATAGAGGCAAGAAAGAACTGAAAATGGAGAAGGCAAATACTAAATGCAGCCAGTGGTGGACGGTCGCAGCATTGAGACCCAACCAGTGAACTAATGGTTTCTGCCCCTCCTCCAATCCCTTTGGTGGCCCTGGCCTTACCTTCCAGGTGTGATTTACCCTCTTCTCCATTCCATTGGCAGGGAGGGCTTTTAGAGATCTCTAGTAGTCCTGATTGCAATCCATCTGACTTTTTATAACAGTGAAGAGCCACGCTCATCTGATCCTGAGACCTCTCTGAGTAAGCCCTCAAATGTCTGATGCTGGGTGGATGGACTGATGCTGGGGGATGGACTCCTGCTTCTGAGCAATCTGTGGCGTTTATTATTATAATTACTACTATTCTGGGTGGGGGGGTGCTAGGGGACACATGCCACTGCATGGCTCCTTCCACAGTAGGTTCTGGGGATTGACCTCAAGTCATCAGGTTTGCATGGCAGGTGTTTTTATTTATCAGCTGAGTCATCTCCGCAGCCCCGGAGTGCTTTTATAGGGTTATTCCCACTGAGTTGCCCCCCCCCCCCCCCCCCCCCCCCACCCCATCTTCAGGAAATGTTCTGCCTGAATACTCTAGGATGTACTGCTCAGGTAGACGGGCAGCGAAGGCCATCCCCAGCATCCCTCTTCCTTTGGCTCCCTAGCAAACTCAATAGGCCGCGTTGGCTGAGAGCCCCTGCATAGAGAAGCCTTCCATAAACACAGCCAGTGGGTCCCTTCTGCTAATTCTCCCACCTGTTCTAACTCAGAGCATCCTTAGCTCTATTTTGTTAAAATGCTTTGAAAGTTTGAAACATTACAAAAGGTTTTTGCTTTGTTTGTGGGGTTTTTTTTCTTTTTTGTTTGTTTGTTTGTTTGGTGTTTTGAGGCAGGGTTTCACTGTGTAGCCCTGGCTGTCTTGGAACTACTCTGTAGACCACGCTGGCCTCGAACTCAGAGATCCGCCTGCCTCTACCTCCCTCTCTGCCTCTGGAATTAAAAGCGCCAAGTTTTTCTTTTTTAAAAATTTTTATTATTTGTTGTTATTGTGTATGTGGGAGGCTGGGCCCACATGCCATGACACACGGATGAAGGTCAGAGGACATTCATGGAGTAGGTCCTCTCCTTCCACCTTAACAGGGGTTCCCGGGATCAAGTTCAGGTTGCCACACTAACACCTTTCCTACCCACTCAGCCATCTCTGCCAGCCCACGGGATTTGTCCTTCTTGAGGCTTTCTCTAAGGAACTGGGTCATCATTGCCACACAAAGAAAACCATGCAGGGAACATTGCTGACATTTGTAAAAGGCAGGGAACGAACCTGGAACAGAGACTGGACATCGAAGCTGCTTCCAGTCCCAGCCCCTGGACCAAGGCAGGCCAAGGCCACAGTATGTGCCTCCCTGGCCCCCTCCACTGCCCTGACTCTCATGCCTTGGTACACAGAGCCACACCCTGCACAGGTCCCAAACCAACCAACCCCAGGAGTCCCCAGCCATCCTAGAGCAATGACCTTAGTCCCTGCCTCACCCTTCCATGGCCCTCAGCGGAGTGCAGTCACTTAGCCAGACTGGGTAAGCTCTGTCCAGAATCGGGACAAGGAGCTGGAAGGTGGCGCTAAGAATCAGCAGAGACCGTGAGTCCCACTCATTCCAGGGTCTATTTTACCATTTTTGAACTCGGTATGCAAATTTATGCAAGACGAGATGCAAAGCAGTGCTCTGAGCCAGAAGTCCCATGGCTTTCTCCCCCTTAGTCTTGAAGCCGAAGTGAATCACTGTAAATCAGGTTGCCCCTCTCCTAGTAACTGAAGACTCAGGCCTCCCCAGCCATCACCTATCAGCAGCCTGGCCCTTGTCACTCCGGGACTTTAAATGACTGAGCATTTCTATAGCACCTTTATATGTGCTCAGGGCCAGACGGCCACTTGGGCGGCCCCGCCCCTCAGCATAATCCCTTGCATTGTATGAAACCCGGAGGCAGGGAGGGATGGAGGACAGGAGACAGGGGAGCTGCTGAGGAACCAGCTTGGCTGAATTCTGAAAGGGTTTAGCCTGGCCCAAGCCTCCACCCTGTATTCAGTGACCCCACCAGAGATTTCTTTTTCTTTCTTTCTTTTTTTTTTTTTTAAAGGTACTTCTGCCCACTCCACCACCTTATCCCCTCCCAGACCCTTTATAAAGCATGGATTTGCGACAGTTCTCGGAGTTCACATTTCCTTTTTCTCCCAGGGCCTGATTCCCAGCCTGATTTCTGTTTCTATGAACCAAGAAGGCCCAGCCCATCACCTCTTGGGATGCAGGATCACCACCAGCCACTTTCGACCCACTGATGTGCCCGCCCCCCACCCCCTGCCTTCCTGCCACCCCCAGGAAGCCAGCAACACGGCCCCTGAGTCCCTGGGAACAAAGACAAAAGAGGTAGCAGCAGAGCCGGAACTGCTGGGGTGCGCTGCGTGGAAATAAGAGGGGATTGCTTAAAATTCTCAAAAGCACCCTGCTCAAAGAGGAATGCTGCCCATGGGGGGGTGGGGGGCTCAGCCTTCGGAGTCGGGAGGAGAGGGGTAAAAGACAGTGAGTGGGTGGGGAGGCAGCGGCCTTCCTTGCTAAGATCTGTCGGGGCCGTGTGTGACTTCTCCTCCCCATAACTGGGACTTCAACATTCTCCCTACAGAGTCCCTAGTCCCTTGCCCCAACTCAAAAGCCTCCCACGGGCCTAGAAGTGTCTATCTTTGCCCCTCATTAGAGGCCCTTGCAAAACCAGGCTCCCACCCAAATGACCCCTTTGATAGCCCTGCAGTCCTGCTGACCACCGTTTCCAAGTGTACCCACTCCCACCCCCCCCCCTACCTTGGTTAATCCCCGCCCCCCCCCCTCTACCAGACAAGAACACACACACACACAAAAAGGAAGGCATCTGGACCTTGCTTGGGAGAAGGCCGGGGCAGCAGCTGGGATGAGTCAGTGGAAGGGAGACCCATAACCAGGCAGAAAATCCAGAGTGACATTCTTCCCACGAACTCACCTCATTGTCCCCTAGCTCCCCTGACAACCCCCTCCACCCCACCCCACCCCCACCGCCTGTAAGGAACAGTGACCCAGGGAACCTGCCACATCTGTTGCCTGCACAAGACTCCAATCTATTTCAGAGTCTTGGGAAGCAGGAAGGTTTCATTTCAGGGTTAGAATGAATGTCATGGGGAACTGGGGGGAAGCACTAAAACCATGGGAGGGCAGTATGCCAGGATTTGGTAACATGGTCCAAATTTAAGGATTCTGCAAGGTCTGTTGAGGAAGCTGGCTCTGGGGCCCCAGAGGTGATGGGGGAGGAGGGAGGGCATGGAGAGAGGACTTCTTTTTCTTTTTATTACTATTTAGAAGCAAGAGGCAAGGATTAATTCCAAAGCAGACTGAGAGAGAAGAAAGAAACCCTGGGACTCCAGTCAGAGGAAGCCCCACCTTGCTCTGTACTCAAGGTCAAAAAATGTCTCCAAGAATGAGAAGGCTTCAACTGACCTCTAACTCTGTTGGGGCGGGGTGATAGCAGACCCAGGGAAAGTGTGGGGTGTACAAAGAAATCGAAAAGCAGAAAGAATGTTCTCTCTCTCTCTCTCTCTCATTCTTTCTCCCTCCTTCCTTCCTTCCTTTCTTTTAAACCAACACCTCTGAGAAACTTGGTCAAAGTCTCCTTTTAAACATTAGCGAATAGTGAGCACAATTCAGCACTGTCCCCAAGACGAAATAAAACAATTATAGCTTTCTCCAGACCGAAGGGGCAGGAGGCTTTGCGTAATGAAGAAGGAAAAAAGTGAATTGTGTTCCTCAAGTTAACTTTTTTTTTTTTGAAAGAAGGGTTCCTTAACAAAGAACCCCACCTCCCCCATTCTGGGGGATAGGAAGAGTTCTCTAGATTTAGGAGGAGGTAGGGTGTGACACACCCATGTTAGGAGTTCTCGCTTCCCGGCTCTCAAGCTGCTCCAGCTATCAGACCTGAGGCCCAGATGCTCAGCCGCACAGCCTGGCTACCAGGGTGCCGGAATGCAGCTGGCGATCCGGCTAGGGTTACACAGATGGAGGCCCCTCCATTCTCCACGTGCAACCTTACCCTATAAAAAACACCAGGTCTTTTCTTCTCACCTCCTAATGCCAGAAGGAAGGATCCCTCCATGCGATCCCTTCTCACCCGACGTCTGCGGGGGTTACCTGCGCCCGGTGGCCTCGGCCTCCCAGCAACTTTCCCACCAGGGAGCATTCGACTTGGTGATCACTGACTCAACCTGTGTTCTAAGCAAGTTTCAAGTTCCTACAGGCCCAGGCCCAGGCCCACCCCGCCGCCCCTAGATCTGACCAAAGTGATCCTCACCACTAAGTCCCGCCAGAGTAGAAGTGAGGGTCACTTTCACTCAGGGGAAGACCGTGGTGACACGGTGTCTCCTTCTCCCTCCTCGTTTACCCCACCAAATCCCGCCTGCTCAACCTCTAGCCTCCCTCCCGGGAATCTATCTTTCGGGTTCCCGCTCTCCAGAGTCTCCCTGGATCAGATCAAGGACTGGTCTGTTTCTCGTCTACAACAGTCCCAGGGTCCAGACAGACTCTCCTTCCCCCACGTGAGGGCTGCCGGTCAGGAGACCCCGCTGAACTGAGTGATTTCCTTCCCCCGCTCCCCCAAACTAGTGCTCACTGTCCGCATTACCTGCAACCTGCTGTGGGGTGGCGCCCACGCGACTCTTTTCACAGGTACCCGCGCCGGTGACCAGCGCTTTCAGGGGCAGCTCGGAGCCGGGATTGGGGTAGCAGCGCAGCATCTGGGCGCAGCGCGGGGTGTAGACGCCGCACGCCTCGCCCTCCAGCCGTGCGCACACCGAGCAGCAGCCGCAGCCGGGCTCTCGCACCAGCTCGGCGCAGGGCCCGTCGGGCGGGGGTCCGCAGGCGGCCAGACGCTCGGGCGTGCAGGGCGGGCAGCGGAACAGCACCTCGGCGCGCACTCCGGGGCCGCAGCCGCCCGCGCCCAGCAGCAGCAACAGCAGCAGCGACGGCAGGAGCAGCGACAGCGCGGGGCCGCCCAGTCTCGGCAGCATGTTGGCTCGTGGGCAGCGTTAGTGCAGCGGGGCTGAGCGGGCAGGTGGCACGGTCCTGGCGAACGCGGGAGACGCCTCCTTGCCTTCTTTCTCCTCCCCCGCCTCTGCCGAGTCCTAAAAAGCCTGCTTCTCCCCCCCCCCCCTGCCTTCTCCCCTCCCCCTTTTGGAGACCACTCCCTTCCCTCCCCCCCAACCCCCCCCCACACACACAGGCACTCCTGTGTGTGGGCATGTGCTTGCGCACACACCCACTCGCCCACCCTACGTTACTAGGGCCTTAAACTGGTCCCCCACTCCTCGGTGACCACGGCTTTGCACCCTTCAGCCTTGGCTCGCCCGCTCCGAGAGAGTAAGAATAACTTGCAAGCGTGGGTAGAATCGGCGTGGAGTGGGAAAGAGCGGGTGCTTTTGTCTCCTTTCTTTTAGTTTAGTTGGATTTGGAAGGACTTAAGTTTGCGCACTTCCCACGTGGCCGGCTCGGAACTGACTGCTGGGGAAACACAAAGGCAGTCTTGACCTTAAAGATTTCGGCGCTCACACCGACTCACTGCAGCCCTCGAGTTGCTAGGAACAATGACCTTGACTAAGTCCCCAGGAAGTTCCGTCTTTCTAGACCAGGCTCGTCCCAAACAGCACCTCCCAGCAACAACTTCAGTAGCCCGAACCAGAGCTCAGGGCTACAACAGATGTAACCCCGCTGTATTTCCTGGTACCTCACAAATCTCCTCCCTTCCCATCCCTCACCCCCAAGCCCTCTAACCTCTGAGAGATCCAGACCACCATCTACAAACCCTGATGTATTTGCCCACCCACCCACTACACACACTATCTCCCCACCCCCCCCCCCCCCCCCTCCCCAAGAAGTCTGAAGACTTACCCAATGAAGGGGTCTCGAAAAGGTCAGCTTAGACACCCCCCTCCGCCCCAGGTGTGAGCGAAAGCCCTAGCGCTGGGCTGAAGATCTCACTCAGGTAACACAGATAACAAAGTGTGGCTACCTCCGTTGCTCCGATGGACAGTCACCCAGCTGGCCCCAACCTCCATCACTCCAGCCTGGACAGGTCCTTAATTATTCAATCATCTCCCCGGGGTTGTGACCTTAACAAAGACCTTCGCTGGTTGAGGTGTCTCCCTTCCCCCACAAGACTTCTCCAGGCCGTCCTTTCTAACTTCCGGGCTCCGAGCCTATCTCGTTCAATTCAGCAGCTATTTGCTCATGTGTCTGCCCCGCCCCAAAGGTGAATCTCGTACCTCCTAGAAGGCAAATTTCTGATCTTAAGAAATGAGGAGAGAAAGCGTTGTAGGGGGGAGTTTAGGCAATTTAAGTATCTGGCCATCGGAGGGACCTTTGTGGAAGAGGACTAGTCAGATGGAAGAGAGGGGGAACGGGTGTCAAATTAAAGCTTGGAGATGCCGCAGAGGGAAATGGCGGGTTGGCAATGGGGTGCTCTCGAAATGAGGACACAGAAAAGGAAAAGTGAGACTAGAAAGTCACTTTGGCCAGAGATCAAAACCCCTGGGGAGATGGGGAACTGGCAGGCAAGCCAGTGAATTGTGTTGAGATTTGGCTTACTTTGGGACGTCGCAGGGGCACAGCATCAGTGTTTGAGCAGGGGGATGGACCTCTCCCAACAACCGGATCTATACAGAATGAAGACCTCAGAGTAGGAAAGCATCAAAAGCTGGTGCAGGTTCCTGCACAGTCATCTCCAGGTGTCCTGGTGTCTTGGGCCTGCCTTGGAATATGTTCCTATCGGCCTCACCCACTGAGTATCCCCTTAGAGTAGAAATAGTTAGTACCTGCCACAGACGTCTAGTGCAGACTGCAGGGGGATGCACGTTATTACCTAACTTTCCTAGTAGCCGCATTAGATAGAGTCACAGTGTGGTGGTGCGCGCCTTTAATCCTAGCGCGTGGAAGGCAGAGTCAGGCAGATCCCTGGGTTTGAGCCAGCCTGGCCTACAGAGCAAGTTCCAGAGCACTCAGAGTAACACAGACAAATCCTATCTGAGAAGGAGGGAGGGTTAAAAAAAAAATGCACCATCTGTTTTAATAATATGCTTGAATTCTGTTTACTCCAAATAGTATCATTTAATCAGTAATGAACATAAAAAAATATATAAAGGCAAGATGATCCAAGCCCATCTGGAGACAACCTTGAACTCACAATCCTCCTGCCTTGGTCTCCAGACATCACAGGCATGAGCCACTGTGAATTTCTAGAATTTCTCTTTCTGGTGAGTCTCATCACTGCTGATTCCTTCCCCTGATTCCCATATTAATAGCTTTTACCCTGCACAACCCCAAATACTCACACCCCAAGAGTAACTCATCTCAGTCCCTTCCTGATCCCCATAACCTCCGTGTTCTACTCCAGAGCAGTCTGCCAACACCGGCTTCTGATGCAGCTTCTATAAAATAAAGGGAAATTCGCGAAGCAGAATTAGCAGAGTGTTTTATGAGGAGTCAGCAGCCATTGTGGAAGCAGGACATGGGGTATTCTGGTGAACCCTTGCAATTTCAGGACCTGGGAGGCTGCAGCAGGAAGATCCCAAGTTCAAGGTCAGCCAGCACTGCCTAACAAGATCATGTAAAAAAAAGAAAAAGAAAAGAGGAGGGTAGAGGAGAAAAGGGGAGGGGAAGGGAAAGGAAGGGGGGAGAGTGGGAAACAGGACTTCTGTACACCCAAACCTGCTACTCAGGAAAGTGAACTTCACCCTTCGTCTGCTGGCGTGTGGAAGGGAGGAACCGTTGTGCTGTATGCTGAGTGAGAAGCAGCTAAAGATCTGTGTGTTATGTGCGCACTAAGTATATGCATTCTTGTCCTTAGCTTCCGTGGTCACAGTCACACTTGGGAACACAGCCTCTGTCTTCTCATTTTCAGAAATCAGTGTGACACTTTTCCTGCACTGCCAAGCCCTCAAATGTTTACCACTTCTGCATTTGAATTGAACTATGCCTGAATCCACTGAGACCTAAAATGTGGAGAGGCTTGACCATGGCCTCACATCAGTTTGCTGGCTCTGCTGGGTCTTGACCACTTTGTCCAAGCCCAGAGCCTACACCAGTGCCTGGCACACAGAGACTGGATAATCGTATTTTCTGAGTGAACCCAAACTCTCGGCTCCTAGTCTCTTGTTTTGACCATTTTTCCTGGAATATTCCTTACTTTACATTTCTCAGAAAGCCTCTGTAAATGACATGTTCTTCAACTCGAGAGTCTGTCTTTGTTGGGCATCTGGACTGCTGAAGGGATGGAGACAAGCTGAGACCAGTTTTCTCCTTTCTAATCCCTGCTTTCTTTCCATTAAACAATACTGTGCAAACTCCACCCTCTCGTGGTTTACCGTCACTAAGTACCATCTGCACTATTACTTACATAATTTTTAATGTAAGTTAACTCGCTCTTTCTTAACTTGAGGCTATTTTAAATGGAAACTCTATATCATTACCATAAATGGAAACCCAGTAAGGATAGCCATATACAGATGGTAACCATAAAAATAAACACAATAAAAACAATTCGGGCTGGATACTGTGGCTTGCTGAAGCCTCCAGTTCTGGAACGCACTCCTGTGTGTGAGCCAGCGTAAGAAGTGTTAAGGGCCAGCCAGACCCACACTGAGATTTTATTCTCACCAAGTGATCAGAAAAGTAGGAAATGCTTTTCTAGATATTTTATTGGAATATGATATGCAAGCCAAAAGACACACAGCATAAACTTGAAACACATTTGCCAAGTGCTAGTTGTTTAACAAGCACCCAGATCAAGAAAGACATTAACCAGCATCCTCCACGCCCTGTGTAGTAGGTATTACCTCCATTGTCCACCAGGACAAACATTACCTACACTTCGATGAACCTGGATGCATTTTGCTTATTCTGCTTTTTATTTCTTCGTATGTGGAAACATACACTGTGCAGTCTTTCTGTCTTTAGCGTGTCTGTGTGTGTGTGTGTGTGTGTGTGTGTGTGTGTGTGTGTGTGTGTGTGCTCAGTATTCTGTTTGAGATTAACGCATATTCTAGCATGTAGCTGTACATCCTTTCTCATTAGCTGCTACATTTCATGGTATTGCTAACACCAAAATTTATTTATCCATTCTGCCATTGGTAGGTATGTAACTAGTTTCCAGTTTGTTACTGTTAAGAACCAGCACCGGGCTGGAGAAATGGTCCAGCAGTTAAGAGTGCTTGCTGCTCTTGCAGTGGACCAGAATTCAGTCCACCTGTAACCCCAACTCCAAGGGATCTGACACCCTCTTCTGGCCTCCACAGGCACCAGCACACAGAGACACATGTACACATACACTTAACAAAAATGCATAAACCTAGCCGGGCAGTGGTGGCGCACACCTTTAATAGCAGCACTCAGGAGGAAGAGCTAGGCAGATCTCCATAAGTTCGAGGCCAGTCTGGTCTACAGAGCGAGATCCAGGACAGGCACCAAAACTGCACGGAGAAACCCTGTCTCAAAAAACCATAAATAAATAGATACATAATAAATAAAATGCACAAACTTCCTGGAACATGTCATATTCCAAAAACATATCATATGTCATTTGTGGAACATGTAAATCTATTCTGTTGGGTCTTGTGGCTTAAATGTACAATTTCCCCTATAGGCTCATGTGTTTGAACACTTGGCCCCCAGCTCGTGATGCTGTTTTGGAAGACCGTGGAACCCTTAGGAGGTACTGATTTAATGGAAGAAGTAGGTCACTATGGACAGGCTTTGAGGTTTAAAGCCAGGTTCCACTTCCTGTAATCTCTCTGCTCCACTGGGGTGAAGGGAATGAGGACAGCGATCACACTTCCGCCACCACGCCTTCTCCATCACGCTGGAGTGGACTTCTTCAAACTGTAAGCCAAAATCAGCCCTTCCTCCCTAAGTTGCTTCCTATGGGTCTTTGGTCACAGCAGAGAGAAAAGTAACTAAGATAGGTCTACACCTGGATGCAAAATTTCAGAGTCATTGGTGGATGCAGATGTTCAGTTTTAGTAGGGCTAGCCAAAAAGTTGTGGCAAGTAAGTGTGTGAAAGTATACACTTGTCAGCAGCACATGGAGGTTCCTATTCTGGCCACCAGTTCGGCATTTTTGGTCTTTTCTCTACTCACCTGTCCTGGTGAATACATGTTTGTATCTCATTTAGAGAATTATTCTGATGGTTAATGGCATCACTGAGTGTATTTTTGTACAGGGGACTCGATCACATGGGGTCACACTCCGTGCCATGAATTGCTCTTTGGGAGCACATGAAATTACTTTGCATGCACCACATTACACAGTTTCTCTTACTATGTGGAGTTGTTCTAACCTGAGTGCTACTATTTCAAGAGACGAGAAGAGACACAAGGGAGAAAGGGTGTGCCTTGAGCAGAGAGGTCCTGTAACCTCTCTGCCATCCTGAGGAGTTTGCCACAGACTAGCAACACCTCCTTTGGTGAGCACCGGAACCAAAGAACAACTTGGAATTCCATCAAGGAATTAGAGATTTAGAAGGGTTGTTGGTTTTCCTGCTATAGACCAGTCTGTCTTGATGGATGCAACCAGCTGTTAGCTGTGTGAACTTTGGATAAGCTACTTAGCCTTGATGCGCCTCTGTTTTCTCATCTATAGAATGGAAATATCCAACCTCATAGGGTTGCTATGAATTCTTAACATTTTAGGTACTTGAAAGTTAAAAACCAGGGGTTGGAGACATCCATGGTTAAGAGCACTTGCTGCTCTTGCAGAATATCTGGGTTTGGTTTTCATAGCCCACATAGTAGTTCACATCCATCTGGGACATCAGTTCCAAGGGATCAGACACTGTCTTCTGTCCTTCATGGATACCATCCACACACATGTTACACATACATACATGCAGACAAACACAAACACACACAAACATAAAATAAAAGTAAGTGAATCTTTCAAAATTAAAAACCATACTTAAACATTGCAAGTTCTATGAATTACTTAGTCCTCGGACATTCTAAAGGATTAAGTTTCCCAGAGCTTTCGGACTGCCTGTTTCAATTAAAATCCACATACTCCAGAGGTCTTAGTTTACAGCCTGCTCTTGCCACTTGCTTCTTGGATGATGCTGACACTGTCATCCAATACCATCACACCTGTTCTTTCTTATTTTTAATATGAACACTTGTCAATCTCACAGAGCAGCTGGGAGGATTCTTGAGCGCTGGAATGTATAGGGCTCAGAAAAGATCCCTTCTCCATTGACATTTTGTAAGTAGGGAGTTGGTGATGGCTCTCTCCCAAAAAAGAGATACCAGAGCACAGAAGAGAAACCCCCCAAACTCCAGCTAAGGGAAGTAAGTGTTCCAGAGCAATGGAACCCACCCAGAAGTAACCAATGACCACAGTCACGCTCACTCCTCACAGCCACACTGCCATTACCTGTGTCCTGGTCGTATCTCACTTGATGATAAAGTAGGCTGATGGGTTAATGGATATAACTCAAATTCATTTTTTTTTTCCTTGAGACAAGGTCTCACTGTGTAGCTCTGGCTGGCTTGGAACTCAATATGTAGACCAAACTGGTCTCAAAACATACAATATAGCTGAGAATGACCTTGAACTTGAACTCTTGACCCTCCTACCACTCTGCCTGTTGAGATTTCGGGCATGCCCACTTTTTATGTTCTGAGGACCAAACCCAGAGCTTCATTCATCCCAGACAAGCATTTCCCCAATTGAGCTACATCAAAGTTTACATTTGAAACAGCCACGGATACTGTGGCTCTGGAACTGATTAGGCTCAGGTCGGTAGTTTTCACACTATTATAGTAGACGCTGTCCAGGCCCAGCTAGGTAGTTCTCACACTTTTACAGTAGACAGTGTCCAGGACTATCACAGGAGACCACTAAACATCAGAGAGCTGCTCAGCCCCTTGGCTGGCAGCTGATACAGACTCTGGCTGCGAGTTGAGCTGAGTGGTCAATAGCGTTGGCTACATATGGCTTCTCCACGTGGTTTGGGCTTCTCCAAGCACGATGGCTGAGTGTGGAGAAGCAGTGTGCTGCAAGGGGCCAGATGGAAGTTACCAGGCATCCTAGCATCCCACTGCAATCGTTTCCTCCAAATTCTACTGCTCAAGCAGTCGTGAGAGCAGCCCGTGCTGAAGAAGGTGAAGAAAAAGCATGTGGTACAGAAGATATTGCCGAATAGTCTAATGTGGCACTGCTTCCACCCTCTCGAGGGCGTCTGTACACAGGCCAGGTCTTGTCCTTAAGATCTGTCCTGTCTCTACTTCTCAAACTCCCGGCCATACCCTGGAGAGTCAGGAGCAGCTGCTGCTCTGAACTATGAATCAGTCCCCATCCAGGCCACCACTCCCTCCCAGCTCCAGGGTGTACAGTCTTTAAAAAGCAGTGTAGAGCTTCAAGCCTAAGGTAGTTCTAACCCATGAAGCTAATTACAGATTTCCCTCCCCCTTTTGGAAGGTTGGTACCATCAGAGAGATGTGGAAATCCTCTGTGGCTTTGGGGCCATAGGGCCCACTGCATTAAAGGAAAGAGTGTTTGAACAAAGCATCTCTCAGCCAGAACTCTCTAGATGAGGAGCTGGCAAACTTTCTGTAAAGGGCCCTATGATGAGTATTTCAAACTTCACAAGGCTTCATGGGGTCCCTGTCACGGTCACTCATCTCTACCATTGCCCTGCAGAAGCAGCCGAGGACAATATTCCAACAAATGAGTATGGCTGTACTCCAATAAAATTCTACTTACAAGAACAGATGGAGGCCAGAATTGGCCCACGGACAGCGGTGTGTTGACCCCTGCTCTGGGGCCTCCTCAGCTTTAGAGAGCTGACTTTCAAAGGCTCCCATGGCTGGGAGACAGTGTAGAGCCTGAAGTACCCCTTCCCAACTTGCATCCAACCTATCCTCAGGGCATCTTGCGTTAACAGCAAGGGAGCAAGAGAATGCGGTTGGGAAAGGTAACTCTACCAATAACCACCTCTTCACCAGGGTTCCCACTCTCAGTCCTTACCCCCTCCCAGAATCCCACGGTGAAGTGTTCTGAGTCCCCAGCATCCCAACAGCAGAATCTTAACCCGACCAGACTAGTGGCCAGGCCCTGGCGGATCCTGAATGTTCATCTAGCACAGCAGGGAGGCACAAGAAAAAGCAGTCCCTATAATATTGTGGAGAGGAAGAGGTGAGGCTCTCTACATCAGAGCCGGAGAGAACCAGTTTCCTGCAGGTTTCTAGCAGGGAGCATCTGTAAAGAAACAGCAGGGTAGCTGCCTGTGCCCAACAGAGCCTCCTCCCAGGCATCAAGTTTTCTTTAAAGAAACAAGTCTACATCTGTTTGGGGACACTCTATCTGCAGTCACTAAAGAAACCTTTCAGACCATACAAACAAAAGCCAATCTTATTCCAGTGGGGGAGCTCCTGTAACCGTGGGTTTCTTAATCCCGAATGCCCTCTGCTGCTCCCCCTCTTCTCCCTGCTCCCAGAGTCCCTGGCCCTCAATCCAGAGATAGAAACCGTCATTTGAGACCTCGGGACTGTTCTCCACTCCCAAAGACCCTTGGTTTCAGTCTTCGCATTTGCTTTTCAGCATCGTGTTTGTTTTCTTTCTCTGTCTCTTTCTTTCTCGGGGTGAGGGTAGGATGGGGGGTGAGGCAGCAAGGGGAGTTCCTCCGACTCTCCTTCCTGCCTCGCTCAATGAGTCTCAGCCACACAATGCTGTCTGAGCAGACTTGTTCAGGTCCCTACAATTATCTCATGCCCCTGTTATCCCCCGTTCTCACCCTTGTGAGGTCACTAGAAGGCAAAGCTAAACAAATAAAGAACGGGAAGAGACCCAGGCAACCCAGGCGTTTCCAAGGCCCTGGCAATGGGAAATTGCAAGCTTGCAACTCAGCTGGCTTTGTTCTCCCCACAGGCGCTGGCCTCCCCTGTTCTCTCTCTCTCTCTCTCTCTCTCTCTCTCTCTCTCTCTCTCTCTCTCTCTCACACACACACACACACACACACACACACACACACACACACACACACTGCTGAGGCCCTCCACATCTGAAACCTACGGAGGCATGCCACAGGGCAGGCCCGGCATCTGTGTTCAGCTGCATGTGCACACCACACACAGCTCGTCTTTCCTCAGCATGGCAGGTACTCTGTACCCCAAGGCTCCTTCCCAGCAAATCAGAGACTCTTAGCTGAGAGCCCCAGGAAGCAGGGAGCTGTAAAGGCACACTTGGTCTCTAACATCACTTCTACTTGGCCATGGTGAAAAATGAATTTGAGCCCACCCTTCCACAGCCCTGCCTTGAAGGATGTGGTACAGTTTTGCTCCCCAGGAGCTCGGTGGTAAACCTGGAGACTCTCTTCTCCCACAAGGAGTCAGCCAGCAAGAGATTACATCCACCAGGGTTTGTCGAGCCTGGGGAAGGAGATTTGAGTGATGGGAGGAAATGATGAAATAGTCTAGCTTGGAAGCTTGGAAATGAGTCGGGGGGGGGGGGGGGGGGGGGGGGGGCGGGGTGGGCAGGTGGGAGTGGCGGTAACAAGAAATTGGCCCCTAGAAGAAAAGGAAGATGCTCAATTTGGAGACCCCCTTCCAGGTCACTTTGAGGATCAGAGATGTTCTTCATGGGACACTGGTGTCCTTTGATTCAGCCCTTTGCAGAACATCTTCTTGAAAGGGAGGTGAATCTCTTCTCACCCCACCGTTCTGCTTCACCGGGATCAGAGGCCCCCTCTGGAAGCTGTTCTCAGATCCCGGTTTTCACTTTTGTATTTCCCAGTCCCCCTCTGCCCCCCTCTGCCCACCTCTCAATAATACTAAAAGTTGAGTGAGAGCAGGGACCAAGTACTTCTTATTTCTCTGCCCCTGTCCCCTCATCTCCCACCCCACAAGCCTTCAGCCCAGCTTTGCTCACACATAGAGCGATGTCTCTGTCTTTCCAGTGTTTGTAGACTCCTAACAACCGCAGTGACTCCCTTTGGATGAATGGGAACACAGCCTGGACAACGGAAGTACCATGCCTCACTCAGGTGCTTAGGCAAACGAGTGATTCTGCAGTCACTTCCAAAGCCATAGGTGCTGTTTTTCCTTCCTCCTGTCCCTGGCCGTGGTCAGGCGGTAAAGTATCAATGACTGAGCACCACTGTAGACAAGGCTGATGCTACCAAACAACGGCCATTCTGACCGGATGTGGTGACACATCATAATTACAGTGTGAAGGAAGTTGAGGCAGGAGGCTAGCAAGTTCAAAGCTGTATAGCAAGATCCTGTCTCAAAGCCAACACCACACATACACACACACACACACACACACACACACACACACACACACACACACACACACGCAAAGAATTGCCTTCTAGCTCTTGCCACATGGTTATGCTACCTAATATCCATGCTTCAAATAACTTACTTACATTGCAAACAGTAATACTCCCAAAAGCACAAATTTAATATATGTTCTTCAATTTTACAGGACAACAAAATACACAACATGCCAAATAAAGGAAGTTCCTAGGGGCTGGAGAGATGGCTCAGTGGTTAAGAGCACTGGCTGCTCTTCCAGAGGTCCTGAGTTCAATTCCCAGCATCCACCTGGCAGCTCCCAACTGTCTGAAACCTCAGTTCCAGGAGATCTAACACCTTCATCCCAATGCACATAAAATAAAGTTAAATAAATTAAAAAAAAAAAACAAAAAAACAAAAAAACAAAAAAAGAAGTTCCTGGAGGGCAATGAATACGGCTTTGGTAGAACAGTTATTTAGCATGCTTGAGGGTCTGGATTTCATCCTAAACATCACAGGAAAAAGAAAAGTTTTCCCTTGGAATGCCTCATCAAAATTAGCTTGGGAGGCCTTGCTAGAGGAAGGAGGTCCGTCACTGGGGTGGGCTTTGTGTTACATCCCAGCCTGGGTTCTGGATTCCTTGGCTTCCTCATCCTCGGAGACGTGAGCATGCAGCCTCCCATTCTGACTACCCCAGACAAGAGACATTTCTGCCTCAGTGACTCCCTGCTATATGAACTGTATCCTCAAACCATAAGCCAAAATAAATTCCTCCTCCTTGAAGCGGCTCTTGTAGAGTACTTGGTCACAGTGATGAGAAAAGTACTAATGCGCATGTGCTGGTAGAACGTGTGGCAAAAATTGTCATCTTTCGAATGGCTTAAGTGACTGAGGCTGCCACTGAGGCTCCGTCCCTTCATGTAGAAACTGAGAATAAACACACCAGCTCAATCTTCAAGAAATAAGTATTGCCTAAGGAGCAACAGGCCGTAGAAAGTGCTATCAGATAGAAAGGGAATTGGTAACAAAAAACATAGATGGAAGACTAGCATGAAGTTCAATAAGCATGGGAGTTTCCCTTCACCCAGCCACTGCTGAGCATACCCACAAGAACCCGAGCTCTGCAAGAGAGGTGGAAGAGAAATAGAGAGATGTGCGGGCTGTTAAACACACCACACCCATCGAAAACCACAAATAAGAGAGCCTATGGAGAACTCTACAGATTAGGAATCCAAACAAAGGGCCAATGAGCTTCTAGAAGAGCCACGGAGAACTCTGAAGCCTGGAGAGAGATCTGGGAGGGCTTCTCAGAGGCGGTGTTAGAAACCTACTGTCTCCTTGGTGGGGCGTGGACAGTTCTAGAGTGAGTCCTTTATCTCTCACCCCTCAATTCCATCTTCTCCTTTCTTTTCAACCATGCTAAACAGATAACCACCAGAAACCATTTTTCTGAAGGTTACTGGTGGTTGGTTGTTGGCAAGGGACCAAGGTCATGGGAGGTGCTGAGCTGTGTCTCTGGGGTGTCACTCAGCACCATCTCCTGCTGAGGCTTCTTCTGTCTCCTCCCCTTCCTCTCCTTTCCTTTTCTTTCTTTCTTTTTCTTTTTAAGCTGAGGATCAGACCCAGGGCCTTATGCTTGCTAGGCAAGCGCTCTACCACAGAGCTAAATCCCCAACCCCTCCTTTTCTTTTCTTTTTGTTTTGTTGTTTGTTTTTTACATTGGTTTTTCGAGGCAGGGTTTCTCTGTGTAGCTTTGGAGCCTGTCCTGGATCTCGCTCTGTAGACCAGGCTGACCTTGAACTCACAGAGATCTGCCTGCCTCTGCCTCCCAAGTGCTGGGATTAAAGGCCTGTGCCACCGCTGCCCAGCCTCCTTTTCTTTTTTAATAGAATATCTTTTATTTACTTTTTTGCCAGTTTCATACATTTACATAAGACAACTTGATCATATGCACCCCAGTTCCTCTCTCCTGACCTCCCTGTCCCCGAACCTCAACTCTCTCCTTCCACTCCTTGTAGGCATCCCAATTTGTCCTTCCTGCTCTCCCAGGCACCGCACCTCCTCCATTGCACCCTCCAGTCACTCCCAACTATTCCACTCCCCCTCATGTCCTCTCCTTTTTCAGTTAATACACTGAGTCCAATTAGTGCTGCCTATTAGAATGTTGACTGATCAAGTTGACTTGAACTTGTGCAGGTCATCATAGCTACAGTGAGGACACAGCTGTAGTGACGATGTCATGTCCCAAAGACAACATTTTACAGGATTCTTCCCAATCCTCTGGTGCTTGACCTCTTTATACTCCTCTCTGTAATATTCCCTGGGCCTTGGGAGAATGGGTGTTGCTATAGATGGTGTATTTAGGGCCTAGCACTCTAGACACTCATTGCCAGCACCTTTGCCATTCACAACTCTATGTGTTGACTGTTGACCGTTGCAGAGACCAAGAACAGAGTATAACCACATGCACTTAGAAAGCAGTTTAACAATATGTTGTTTAGGAAAACAACAGTAGTAGATCCCCCCCCACTTGGCCCCGTGACCTTGCAAGTCATGAGCTTTTGACTAGGTTCACATTATCAGGCCTAGAATTCCTTCCTGTGGAGCAGGCCTCAAATCTAATCCAAAAGCAGCTGGTTACAGCCATAACCTTCATGCCACTATTGCACTGGTGGGCACATCTTGCCTAGCACATTGGTACTGTAGCATTCAGAACTGGCTGCAGGGATATCTTTTCTCCCCTAGTGTCTCTGCATAGCGTCTCTGACACTATGGAAGACAGCCACCAGGAAAGAAATTCTCAAGTCAGTTCCAGTTTGCTTTTTTTTTTCTGTGTCCCAAAGCCAAAATGTGATATATCTTCAGCAACAGAGCACCTGCCCTCCTTCATCTACAGCCTCTGGGTGTACACCATCTTCACCCTTGAGTCCTTTCAGATGTCACCTCCTGTAGCTGAAGGTTTTCCTGTGCTCACTTGACACCAAGGTCCCACAGCCACTTATAAAATTTCTGAGTCCTGCCTGGTCCTGTAACCCCTCAGATCCAAGTAAACACACAGAAGCTTATATTAATTAAAACTACTCAGCCATTAGCTCAGGCTTACTACTGACTAGCTCTTACACTTAAACTCAGTCTATTTCTGTTAATCTACATGGCTTTCATGGATTTACCTGTGTGCCATTATGTGCTGCTCCCGGATGGCAGGCTGGTATCTCTTGACTCAGCCTTCATCTTCCCAGAATTCTCCTTGTCCACTTACCACACCTACACTTCCTGCCTGGCTACCACCCAATCAGCGTTTTATTTATCAACCAATCAAAGAAATGCATTCACAGTGTACAGAACATCCCACAGCAACCTCCATAAAACCTTCTTTTCCTGTCTGTTACTTGTTCTTTCTATGCCTGCTCCACGGTGCATCTGTTAATATTTCTCTTACTTGGTTTGATATTTTCCTGGATTGTCTAAGTTGGCCTTAAACTCCCTGCAATCGCCAAGCCTTCCTTTCCTGAGTCCTGAGATTATGGTCTGCACCATCGTGGCAAGCTTTCTTTGTTGATCTTTGGCACATTGTGTTCACTCAGAGGTTGTCTTACTTTCTCTCTCATTTTTTGCCTTTTCCGTCATCACTGATGACTCTGTTAAAAATGATTCTTGGCCAGGCAGCAGTGACACACACCTTTAATCCCAGCACTCGGGAGGCAAAGCCAGGTGGATCTCTGTGAGTTCAAGGCCAGCCTGGTCTACAGAGCGAGATCCAGGACAGGCACCAAAACAACAGAGAAACCCTGTCTTGGAAAAAACAAAAATTATTATTGCACCCTGACACGACCACCTCCCAGCCTCTCTCCCCAACTCATGACTAAAGACTTTCTGTGTCCCAGTCATTATTATCAGTGAAGGAGAGGCTTCACGCTGCTACGATGTAATGATCATCATGGCTGAGAAACTTCTAGAAAGGTGTCATTGTGGGCAGAGGGGAAATCCACCTCCATTACCCTAGCCTGCTCCCCCAACCCCCAATTCCCATGCATCACTAGGGTGAAGTATTAGGTACCTTGTCAACACTTTCCAAATTGTGCTTCCTGCCCAAGATCCAGAATGGAGAATCAATAGTTATTTCCATCCATACCTTTTACAAAATAATAACCAGCCCAAGTCAATGACCTCAGCCTTTGTCCAGAAGCCTGCTCTCTGGACTTTCAGTGTGTAATGGGACACTTTGGTTGTAACACAAAGGAGTTCAAAGCGTGAAACAACCCACAACAGAGGCAGTTGTTAGAGGATCCCTACCCCAAGTATCTTAGGTAACTTAAATATGACATATTTTTGCAAGTCACCAAACTACTTGGAGCCCCAGTTTCCTTGTCTACAAAATTCCTGACTGACTCCAAATGTGTGTCTAGTCTAAAAGAGGGATCGCTTTGATGTGTGTTACACCTGATGACAGGTCTTTGCTGCCTGTTACACCTGGTGACAGGTCTTTGCTGTGGGGCACTGGCCTCTTGGAGCAATCGGCTGACTTTGAAAACTATAGTCCAGAATAAGAAGGTGTTTCACATTCTCCAAGACTGCTTCATGGCACCTTAATCCCATTCTCCCTAACAAATCCTAGGGAATGTACCAAGACAGAATATCCCCCGCGGGCAGAGGGCTTTAAATCTGGCAGGTGTACATCACTGCCTGCCATCCAGCTTGGTCCCAGCTGCCTAGAACAGGACCTTCTCTCAGGGAAAATATTGTTTTTCTGGCTACTTGTTTGACCCACCGGAGTCAATATTTGCAGAGATAAGCACCACGATGTGATGAAGTCGCACACGGGGGTTTGTTTATGACCCTGACCCCATCCATTGCCATCTGGTCCCTTTCAGGCCACAAAGTGAGTGAGTGGGTGTGCTTTAACAGAAGGCCTTGCTACTCATCCATCCTGCCTTGGAGCACTGTAGCAAAGGACTGAGTCAGCTACCTTCTGACTTTCTGGGGCTATGTTCTCAATGCCACTCCGAATGCCAAGCAGAAAGTTACCATGGCCTTCCCACCGAACCAGCAACCTGGACTTGTGTGGACCACCCCACTCCCAGACCTTCCCACTAAGTCTCCTCTATTAGATAGCAATGGCCCAGCAAAGTCTTCCTATATCTAACAACAACAACAACAACAATAAACTTCCTGTTTCTACTTCACATAAAAATACACATAGATTTTTCCACCCAATTTGGAGGGCTTCTTTCAAATTTATCTGTCTTAAATTATAGGCTCTGACTGCAAAATTCCTTGTGAAGTTGCTAATAGAAGAGGCACATACCCCTCCCCCCCCCCCCCCCCCCCCCCCCCACCCCCCCTGCACCGTCCCAGCAATTCTCTCCATCAGCTACCTACAGAATCCATCAGAAAGCCAGAGTGACATCTCATTTGGAAAGACACTTATACATCCTGAGCTGTGGAGGACAGAAAAAAGGTGCATGGCTTCATAGGGAGGCCCCAAACCAAGAGCCACAAGGACACACAGTGCAAAGCTGCTCCTGGGCTATTTCCTACATGAGCAGCTCTGGGTTCTCATGAGGGAACTGTGCTCTCAGCCTTCTATCCCTATAACAAATGCCTGATATAATTAACTTATGAGGCAAAACAACTTGTTTGGGCCCATCATTCTGGATGGTCTAGTTCTTGATCAATGGGCCCCATTGTTTTGGGCCTGTGTGTGGGGGGGGGCGTAGCACCTAGGTGGACACAAGTGGGGGAGGAAAATACCTCTCCTTGTGTTCAGAAAGCAAAGAGAGACAGAATGGGGCGGGGTCTTTCCACCACCTTCTAGGACGTTTCCTCAATCATCTAAAAGACCTCTTACTCTGTCTACTTCTTTTAACTAATTAATTAATTATTGGATTGTGTGTGCACTACGTGTATGGAGGTCAGAGGACAACTTGGTGGCCTTCGATCTTCCCTTCCACCTTTATATGAGTTCCAGGGATTGAACTCGGGTCCGCAGGCTTGCCTGGTGAGCCCCTTTGTCCCTTTGAGCCGTCTTAGCTGTCTTTTAGCTCTTCTTTTTCTTTCAATGCTGGAGACTGGCTGAGAGCGCCACAAATCCCATTTATCTATGCTGCAGCCCCTACTTCTTCCCGCTTCTGCTTCCTAACGTTTCCCCCACTCCCCAATAGTGACATCCTAAGAACTCAGCCTTTTTCTCCCGGGTCACTGACTTCTCACGCAAACCCCATAAAGAGGGAGGCAGGTGAGGCTCTGAGGGGTTAAGGTGACTTGCCCATGTTGACACGGTTTACCAAGAACAAATCACAAATGAAACTCTGATAGGCTTGATGGAATACCTTCCAACAGCTCCATTTTTTTATGTTAATGGTGATTTTAAAAAAAGATTTATTTATTCTTAATTATGAGTGTGCGGGAATTGGGAGGTATATGCATATGAGTGCAGGTACCTTTGGGAACCAGAAGAGAATGTCGGGTCCCTGGAGCTGGAGTTACAGGCAGTTGTGAGCCACTCAACATGGGTGCTGAGAAACAAACTCAGGACCTCTGGAAGAGCAGGAACAATTGAGCCATCTCCCCAGCCAGAGGGTGATGCTCTTAAAAAATCATCAATTAATTATTAAGACAAGGTCTCACTATGTTGCCCAGGCTGTCTCAAACTTCTGGTCTCGATGGATCTTCTTGCCTCAGCCTTCTAAAAAACTGTGACTACATACATGCGTGTCCCTGTGTCCCTGACACTCCAAAGACCAATTTATTCATAAACTTGCCATCCTATGCTGCAGACAGTTGAGCCCTTACTATTATTTCTGTTCTGTTGTTCCTAGGTTGCTGTTGTTTTCTGCTTCGAGACTCAGACATATTCTGTACTCTCCAGTGTCAGCACAGTGTGGGTCCCAGCTGGCCAAATGAACCAAGTTGACTTACATTGCTTTTCTTGTCATAGTAACAGAAGCAACTTAGGGGAGTAAGGTTTGATTTTGTTTTTTTCTTGTCTAAGATTTGTTTTGACTATGTCCGTGCATGTGTGTGTGTGTGTGTGTGTGTGTGTGTGTGTGTGTGTGTGTGTAGGTCTATTCATGTGTGAGTGATGTGCCACAGAGCTCAGAAGAAGATGTTATATCCCCTGGAGCTAGAGTTAGGCATTTGGGAGTTGGGTGCTGGGAACTACACTCAAGTCCTCTGCAAGAGCAGATGAGCTTTTTTTTAAAGATTTATTTATTTATTATGTATACAGTGTTCTGCCTGCATGTATCCATGTATCCCTGCAGGCCCAAAGAGGGAACCAGATCTCATTACAGATGGTTGGGAGCCACCATGTGGTTGCTGGGAATTGAACTCAGGACCTTTGGAAGAACAGCCAGTGCTTTTAACCTCTGAGCCATCTCTCCAGGCTGCAGATGAGCTTTTAATGAGGCATCTTTCCAGCCCAGGGAGGAAGGATTTATAATTTCAGACCATCATGGGGGGGGGGGGGGGGCTCATAATAAAGTTCACAATGTTGGGACCATGTGGCAGAGACTCCTCATGTCCTCAAAGAACAGGAAAAAGAGAAAAGGGACCAGAACCAGGACCTGTCTGTATCTCTCAAAGACATGCCCCTAGTGACCCACCTCCATCAGGAAGGGAGGGAGGGAGGGATGGAGGGAGGGAGGGCTGAAGGAAGGATCCAATAAGTGAACAGAGGGGCAGTGGTTTTAAGGAGAAAGAATCTGAAGACAGCCCCAGTGAGGAGCAAAAACCAAATTGATCTTTGTTGCCAGCTGGTAAACACTGAGGAAGTGTCTAAGTCAGTAGGCATGATGAAGACTTCTACTTAGTGTTTCCAGATTTTTATCACTACCAAAGAAACAACTCAGACATCCCTGGTGCATGAGCTGGCTTTTTGGAGCCCACTACCTATGGTGGGACACCTTGCACAGCCTTGAGGCAGGGGGAGGGGCTTGGACCTGCCTCTATTGAATGTACCAGGCTCTGCTGACTCCCCATGGGAGGCCTTACCTTCTTGTAGGAGGGAATGAGGGGTAGGTTGAGGGGAGGAGGCTGGAGGGCCTGGAGGAGGGAAGAGGGGGATCTGTGATTGGTATGCAAATTGAATAACATTTTTCTTAATAGCAAAAAAAAAAAAAAAAAAAAAAAAAAAAGAATTGGAAGGAAGTTTGGAGCAAAAAGTAGACGTTGAAATGGTGAGTGTAGGCTCCTCCAGAGTGTCACACCACCCAAGACTCTGGAGAAGCAAACTTGAATGGAGCTGAGGATGCTCCTTGAGCAGAGGGGGCCAGGAGTTGCAGGGGTGGGTGGGGGGTTTTCAAATAGGGTTTCCAGATGGAGTCTGCTCCCCGTTTTCTGCCCTTGTGTGGGGTTCTCGTGGGTGTCCTAGCTTCAGACACACGAGGAGGAAACTCAGCTTGCAGAGCTAATGATACGGAGAACGTTAGAACGAAGCAGAGGATAGCCAGGGGTTCTTTTGGTGAACCACACGGACCAGATTCCCACAGTCTTGTGTCTTTACTGTTTGACAGGTCACATGATGTCCCACCATAAAACGGCTCAGCTCTTGCATCAGCCTTCAGGCACTGTGCCCCCCCCACCCACCCCTCTACACACTGTCCCTCTAGGTCCTCTAGCCTACTTCCATTTTTTGTTTTTAATTTTTTCTTTGTTTTTACTTTTGGGGTTTTTTGTTTTTGTTTTTTTGTTTTGTTTTGTTTTTCGAGACAGGGTTTCTCTGTGTAGCTTTGCACCTTTCCTGGAACTCACTCTGTAGACCAGGCTGGCCTTGAACTCACAGAGATACACATGGCTCTGCCTCCTGAGTGCTGGGATTGAAGGCGTGCGCCACCACTCGACTACTTGTTTTTTTTAATATTACTTTATATGCAATTATAGGGATTGGATTCCGGGCCTTACATATGCTAGGCTAGCATTGTGCCCCCGAGACACACACCCCTACACCCCCAAGTTACTTCATAAGGTTAAAGCCCCTAAGACTTCCATATGCTGGTCCAGCTAGACCATGCCATTTTGATTGACTGCTGCCAATCTTTTGTGGGGCCCTGAGGTGGGGGGAGAGATTCACTTACAGGTTCAGTTTGGTTCCTTGGCTCCTAGCAAAAGTGACTCCTTCTAGTTGGGTGTGGTCTGTGGGAGCCTCATTTGGGAGCTCAACTCAAAACAACGGCCTCCCATCAACTCTTCTGCGTGCTCCACCGTGACCAAGGGTGGGAACTGTAAGATCCGTTACTGTGCTCGCCAATGCTGACTATGAAGAGAAGCTATGTCCTCAGTAATCTTCCTAAATGAGGTGAGGACCAGCAAGAAACCGCCAACAGACAGCGAGCAGTGACCTCAGAGGTTTAGTCAACCGAATCAAGAAATATCTATGACTGGTAACTGCTGGCGCACCTGCCCCGTACCTGGTGCAAGGACATGGCAGCCTCCAGAGTTGAATAACCCCATTAGGTAGGAGCCGCAATCACATCCATTTTTAAAGAGGACGTTTCTCGTGCCTCGGGACATTTCTCTTTTCAAACCAGCTGGAGGATCTGGGTTCTAAAACACTGCTTTTTAAATCACTTCTGGTGAAGGGCTGACTTGCCCCTAACCCAGCGCTTTTTTAAAATACAGTCTTAAATGACTAGAATGTCTGGCTTCGGAAGATACAGGAAAGTCAATTCGGCGTGTTTACACCCCCTTCCATGGTGGGGCCCTAATACCTAAGACCCGATTCAGGCTCGGAGGACAGAACGGAATTGTGAGTCTCCCCCGCTTTCAAAGGCGCTCTCTGGTCTGGGTTCCAGCAGCTGAACTGTTAGCCTCGCCTTAGGGATTCCAGACAGCCTCTTGCACTGTTTCTGGTTTGGTTGATTTAGGGAGAGACTCCTCAGCCCAGCGCTGTATCAGGACACGGGTTAGTTTGCTCTACCCCCCACACCCCTTTCCCTACCCCCAACAAGCTAAGCTCCTGCCCCATCTTAACGGCGACCCAGCTCAGCAGGAATGTTTGCAGGGCCAGCTGTTCTAGTTCATGCATTCATTAATAAAAGTACTGAAAGCAGCAAGAGCCAACCCTCTCTTTCTTTTGTCTTGTCTGAAAGGGGGCAGGGAGGGGGCAGGAGCGCCGCCGACGTAGGGGACGTGCCAGACGTGCCGCAGGAAAGGCTCTGCCAGAGGAGGAGCTGTGAGGAGGGAAAGCAGGTGGGCGGAGGGCAGGGGTGGCGTGAGGGGAGGGGACCTATGACCAGATCGGCAGACTGACATGTGGGACAAATCCCAAGGCAACGGTTGGGGGTGAGGGGGTGCGGAGCTGACGGGGTGGGGTGGGGGGGGGGGGGCTACACCTGAGAATAAAAGAGACACCTGGCCTGCCTTCTGGAACAGAGAGGGTTAAAGGCTGATGACAGGGCAGGGGCCCCGTGAATTGGGAGCCAACTCTGGGGCTTTGATATCTACTTGGTAACTGAAGAGTGGATACTTTCTACTGTCTCTATCAGTCCTCAGTCAAGGCCCAGCCTGGGAAGCCAGTGGCAACCCTGTAGGCCTCTTTTGGTGGGGAGGGGTCCGAGAACACTGGGTATCAGTTCCAGGACTTCACACACACACCACCCTGTAAGCAAGCACCTTCCCGCTGAGCTGCACCCCTGGCCCCAGATCTCTTGTTCAGAGATTAATAGGAAGGAATTTGGCCTTCATATTAAGGTTTTAGAGGTGTTATCAAAATGCCCTCTGCTAGGACGATGAAGGTATCTTCCTAACGGCAGCTGCAGAGCTGGGGCTTTGGGGAGGGTAGGGAGACCGGTGCCTAATGTCCTGGCTACATAGGAACCTCAAAAGCACATAGCAATCTCTAGGGCACATGGACTGGCAATATTGCTCACTTAGCATATGCAAGGCCCAGCACCACAGAATAAAAAAGCAGGACAGAATGTATTAAATGCCACAGAACTGTATTCCTTACAGTGGTTAGATGGCAAAATCTACGTTCAGTTTATATTGTCTCACCATCACCAAATTTTAACGCACAAAAATTGTGTTAGCTTATCTGTAGTTCAAATTTAACTTGTGGTCCTTGAGTTGTTATAGTCCAGCCGTCCTCCATGTTAGTTATTTGGCGCTCTTACCCTGCGAGGAAACGTCCCACGACAAATCCACAGAAGAGTTTTTATTAAGATAGGATAGGAAGAGACAGACGTGAACAGGCCTGTGGGAAACACACGTGGTCAAGAGAAAGGGTGAGAGAGAGTCAGGTGCAAAAATGGTGCCAGCTTATAAAGGGTGGGCCGCGCATGCACACAGGAACTCAAGGGGATACTCCACGCATGCATATAGGAACTCATGTGGCTACTCCACGCATGCGCGCTTGCGCTTTACAAAACCATGCAAAGCCACGGAGTCCTAGTCACGCGAGATGTTTTGACCCGGAAATGGCTATTTTGAACCGGAAATAACTAGGCGGGAGTGTCTAGGTCCCCCGGGCATGCCCAACCGTGGGGGCATGTTGTGACTTCCTATCACGCCATCCAGCAGGAAGGCTGAAGCTGCTGGGAATGTGTTGGGGGCACAAACGAGTCACATCTGCTGTCCTAGACAGCAGGAAGTAGAGGGAATTGGGGAGGCGCCTCCTGGAGTTTACTTCCTGTGGAGGCTCTCCAATAGTCTACCCAGTCAGCTAGTATGACCTAGAAGCCAGAGGGCCAAGGAACCTGAGCAATGTGGGAGCAGGGGAAGGGCCTGTGAGCCCCATTGCAGTTGTGGTTAATGATCCAGGCAGTCTTCCGAAATCTGTACTCTCCATGTCAATCCATAGCAGGGAGTTCCTGCCGGCTGCTAAGGGAGCAGACCGACACATTTGGGGACAGAATCTGTGCACAAAGCTAGGAAGCCAAGAGGAGTGTCAGCTGGGCAGTTTATGCTACAGTTGCCAAGTCTGGTTGTGCATTCTTTCAATGTCTGTTTACTAAATGAGCCTGTCCATGGCAATGCCATACATCATAATAAATACAATAGACATTCCATAGTCTCCACACTCCATCCACATGCCTGTGGTACTAATTGGTTGGGAAGATATTGAAGGTTATGAGATTTACCTCAAATGCAAGAAGTAAATAACAAATAGAAGAAAAAAATGAGTAGAGAAATGGCCAAGAAAGACGCTACTGAAAAGGAAATGGATAGTATAAGTGACGTCTACTGCTTGTATGTGCCCTGCTGGTACCAAATACTAGTGGACAGAAGCTGGGCATGTGGTCCTTTTCTTACCAAAAGCTCACGATGCCACTCAAGAGAATCTCCAGAAAGCAATAGCTAATATTTGTTGAGCCAACTTGGCTTCTCATAATCCCATGGAGACCCTTGGAGAAGACAATAGACTTAGTTGCCCAGAGTGCCTGGGTTCCTGCCAGGCTTGGCTTCCAGCCCTGTGGGCGTGGAGGCTTCAGCACCCTGTCAGAAAGTGCATGCCAGCTTCAGTGACCTCCACCCTACTCTGAGATTCCTCAGGACCGGGCAGGGCTGCTCTGGTCAACAGCCTCTCTACCGTCACCTCTATCAGCCATCCCAGGTGGGATGGGAGCTTCATCTAGTCATCTGTAGCCCAGGAGTACTCCGTTCTGGGCTCTGAACACAGGGCTGAAGAGAAGAGTGTGGGTGATTTTGTGGAGAAGTGGCCAGACACTAGTACCTAATGACCAGTGCTGCTTCCGAGCTCTGCCATTTACTCTGCAGCTTCAACAGAAGCGTGGGAAGGCTGGGGGCTCCCTTTGTTTCCTCTGAAAAATGCAAATAGTGACAGTAGCTTGTAGATGTGTGAGCCCCAAACAGGGAATATAAAAGCTCTTCACCCTTTTGTGCTGGACCCTATCATTACGTATCAATCACCATCCTTAGATTTAGAGAACCATGATAAATTCATTCCCCATCACCAACATTCCAGTGGTTGCTATTCAGTCTGAGTTACAGTCCACCTGCGGGCTGTGGAATCACTTTGGCGGAATCACTTTGGTAAGCGTAATATTATACATGTTTAGTCGCAGTTAGACTCTGCAACAAAAGGCAAGAATACCGGGGTAAATATAACAGACAATATTAGCATTGCACAAGCAAGCTGGAGGGTAAGTATGTAACAAGTATGTGGCACATGGTAGAGACCTCATGGGGACGAGATAAAGGTTCTCACACCCTTAACCCATACCACATAGAAAATGAAAACATGCCTTTTCTCCTTGTCAGTGACATCCAAAGTGTGTCTTTACCATCCATTTCTTATCTCATTAGACGTGGGGTGATGTCAAGATGTCCCCAACGGTGTACCTACTGGTTTGTCCTTTACAGTAAGAAAAACCCCCTTAACCTATGAGGGAAAGACTTCTTTAAAATTCTGTTGAGCTGGATGATGATTCAGTAGGCAACAGAATTTGCTGCACACACATAAGTTTGACTCTCCAGAACTCCTGTAATAGTTGGCTGTGGAGCATGAATATCTACAATCCCAGCAGGGAAGTAGAGGCAGAGAGAGGAGAATCCCAGGAAACCCACAGGCCAGTTCCCTTTGTATACACAGAAAAATTATTTTTAAAAAAATGCTGTCTCAAAACAAGGTGGGAGTTAATGGCTGGCAGGGATGGGGGTTATCTTCTGTCACGTGTGCACTGTAGCCTGCACACACTCGGGCATTCACACATAGGTGTGCATGAACACACCAATGCACTCTCCCTTTCTCTCATACACACAAGCGTGTGTACATGCACAGATCCACCCGCACACACAGTGCTTTCCTCGTTACTAGTGGAAAGTTGCCAGATCCAGGATCACTCCAGCAATGTAGCAAAAGGGCCTGTTCCTCTGATTGGTGGCAGCTAGCTCTGTTGGTCAGGGCTGCCATCCATGCCCAACGTCTTTGCTTCTTGAGAAAATGTCTCTATTAAAGCTTTTGAATGAGCTCACTCTCTCCACAGTTTTTATTTCTATTACTACTGGGAAAGAAGTTGCTTTACATCCTATATCATGTGTTCGTGTGTGTGTGTGTGTGTCTGTGTGTGTGTGTGTGTGTGTCTGTCTGTCTGTCCAGGTGGAGTGCAGTCCTGTAACTTGAAATGCATTTCTTACTGGGATCCAAAGACTTTGATCCCCATGTTTTAGGTTAAATCTGTATCTATGACAGAATATTCTCATGGCAAGGCTTTCATCCAGTCCCTGAGCCCTCTCCTAGGCCTATCTATGTCACATCCAGTCTTAGCAAAGAGCCCTGCTTTCCAACTCTTGTTTCCAGAAATCCCTGCTCTCAACAGCTCACACCCTCCACTGTCCCTCAGTGGTGTCTCATCATCCCGGCTTGTCTTCAGTAAGATTCCTATTGGCTCTGGCTAGCCAGAATCCTCCCAAGCCCCCTGCTGTTTCTGAGTGATTTCCCATCCCCTGACCCCTATACTGCTCCATGGCTACATCTCTACTTATCCATACTCAAGGTATTCAGCTTTGAGCCCAGTCTTTCTCCCTGGTGAAGGTTTTCCTGTGGTAGTGCCCATCACTCTCGTAGGGATTCTGAATAAAGTTCTTGCTATGTGTGGTGGGTAATCTTGTCTAGTTGGTCAGATGCGTCTGTGAGGGTAACCTAAAGAGAAGTAGATCAGACGGTCCTGACCTAAGCCATGATTTCACTCACTGATGACTTTAAAATTTGAGTAGTCTACCAGGAGGTAGTTTAACTATGGAAAGTGGGCCTTAGTTCAAGGCCTTAGCTTCCTGGAGCCGTGCCTTTAAATGGTAAGTCTTGGCCCAGGTTCCCTCCTGTGGCTTTTCTCTGTATCCTGGCTGTCATGAGATGAGTGGACCCTGCCACATGCTCCACCATCATGACCATCTGTCTTCACTCCAACCTAAAGCGAAGTCCAGCTGAGCAGGGACCGAAGTCTCCGAAACTCGGAGCCAAGATAAATCCTTCCTCCTCCAAACTGTTGCGCTCAGAGGTTTTGCCACAGCAGAGGGAAAGTCCAAACATGATTTAAATGAGCATCTTGAGATAACCATTTTTCTTTAATAACCATAGCTCTACTCTTTATATTTAAAATATATATTTAAAAAATTACGTTTTGCATAAGGGTGTTTTGCCTGCATGGATGTCTGTGCACCATGGAGGTTGGAAAGGGACATCAAATGTCCTGCTCCTGGAGATACAGATGGTTGTGAGCTGTGAACCCAGGTCCTCTGCAAGAGCAACAAGTGCTCTTCTGCACGGAGCCAACTCTCCAGTGCTACCTTTTATGCTTTTAAAAGTCCTGGTTCTCTCTGTCCTGAGCAAACACCATTCATTCCCTGTCTTCTCCCTACCATGTGCTCCCGTCTGTAATTCTCCCTCTTTCCTTCCCCCCCTCCTTCCTCTGCATTGGAGAGTTTGACCTTTCTCTCCCTCCCTGACCCCCATATGTCCAATGCCCTCGGCTCCCACCCCTAACTGTAGAAGACCACAGAGGTGCTTTGGCATTGTCTGGGGCTCGCCCCATTGCCATAAAGCAGGAGCCACAAGGGAAGGCTTGGCGTTTTAGCAACAGAGCATGGAGAGGGACCTACAGGGAGCAGGGTTCTTGGGAAGTGAGAGAGCAAAGGTAGGTGCCTGTGGTCAGTTCTGAGGAAGGACATTCCTGAGTGGGGCAGAGAAGGATTAAGCTGTCAGGAGGATGAAGGGGAGAGAAGGCCCCCCCTGGAAGATATACTTGCAGGAAAGTGCCTAGAAGGGCAGGTAGCTAGATGACAGGAGAGTTGGAAATGTGTCCAGGTGGCAAGGGGCTGTCAGCTGCCCACGGCCTGCAGAGAGAGGCTCTCCCGGGCTCACCTTCTGGGACTTGTCTCTCACCTTGAAAGTTCTGTTCCCCCTCCTCCTCCTCCTCCTCCTCCTCCTCCTCCTCCTCCCTCTCCTCTTTCTCCTCCTCCTCCTCCTCCTCCCTCTCCTCTTTCTCCTCCTGCTCCTCCCCACTCCTTCTCTTCCCCCCCCCTTTGCCCCCTCCCCCTACTCTTCTTCCTCCTCCTCCCTCTCCCTCTCCCCACCCCCTTTGCCCCTCCCCCTCCTCTTCCTAGAGCCCTAGGAAGCAGCTTAAATGAAACAGCTGGTGTGGCTCAAATTGAAGCCCGCTTAGCAGCAACCGTTAGCTATCCAGTAGTTTTATTCATTCAGTCTTCTCCAGGTGTTTGTGACATCAGGGCCCATTCTTTGGACAGCCCCTGGACAGCCAACGGATCCTCCTACAGTAGCTGGCTAGCCTTCTCCTCGTGCTCAAACACTTAGGACAAAGGCAGGGAGTCTCACAACATTCTGGACAGTATCTCAGTGACTTGGTACGGGACGCCGGTGCAGGGATCACAATGTGAGGGGCCCTGAGTGGGTCTAATTCTATGAGTCCATTTCTCCACCTCAACTCCCTCAAGAGTAGATCTCATCATCTTGCATTCTTTGAAGACTGGGGCATGTTGGGCCACTAAGCCACCTCTTCTCTGGGAATTCTGCACCCTCCTCTGGGCCAGCAAGGGCTCCTGGTGGATGGTAACTAACAGCTTTTATTGAAACGCTATGCTGTAACAGCCATTGTTGGGGCTAGCAGGGTAAAGCGGGGAGGGAAGCATGCCAGCTGTAGCACCACAGGAAGCAACCGGATAAGGCAACTGGAGAGTCCTCTCAGAGGTCAGCTCCTAATCCACTCCAGTTGGCAAAGCCCCTAGGGAGCCAAGAGCTTCCAAACTGTAAATGCTGATGATGCCTGATGTCAAGTTTCTATCACACAGGCAAAGCAAAGCAAAACACTGTGATTCTGCCTGGGGCTTTAGGTACCAGGCTTCCACCTCATCCCCGGTTGGATTTGAAGTTGAAGTGGACGTCAAAATTACCTTACTAAAACAGACCGCAGGACTGGGGTATAGTTGAGGCTAGAGCTAGTGAGACCCTAGCTTCAATCCCCAGCACTGGAAACAGAATTAAAACTAAAACTAAGAAGTTGGGTGTGGTGGTACATGCCTGTAACCCCAAAACTTGGGAGGACGAGACAGAAGGATGTCCTTGAATCCAAGTCAGTTTGAGCTACATAGTGAGATTCTGTTTCACAAAACACAAAACAAAAAATAATAACAGCAACAAACACCCATCCATCTCAAAGCACAGATTGCGGGCCCCACCTGTTTCTGATTCTGTAAGTCTGAGACAGAGCCTGAGAAGTAACTCTGTCATCACTCCCAGCTGCTGCTCTTACAGCCTGCCTAGGAAAAGAAACTGACTTTGAAAACCACTGCTCTGCACTCCAGGAAACCATCCCAACCCCCATGTATCCCTTTCATAAATGACAAAGCAACTTCTCATCAGGCACTATCAAAATTCCAGGCCCCCAATTTGACAATTAGAATGCTAACGCTAAGGTTGCGACCTTAAGTCTTTCCCAAGGCTCCCTGAGGTAGGCAATGTAATAGCCCCTGATTTCAGAGGACAGTAGTTATTAGGTAATGGAACCGAGACCAGGCAGACAACACAGACCACTGCTCCCACTGTGATTCCAAATCACCCATCTCACCCTCTCCATCTGTCTTAGTCAGTAGACGTGCTACAGTAAAACCATTCAGACAGTAACAAGTAAAGCTTGACGATTATCCCTCACATCTGCGGGGATCAGGTGGTCCCCAGATCAAGTCAGTGGCAGACCCAGTGTCTAGAGAGAACCTGGTTTTCTACTGGGATGGTACCTTGTGACCACAGCCCCCAGAGGTAGGAACAAGACATGGGAGGACCAGGAGTGAATTAATCACTCAAGGCTGTTGGGGGCACTGGCAACGGATCTGAGCATCACCAACTCACTCCCTAATGGCCCCTCCCCTCTCCTCTTCCTTCCCCACACCTGCTTCCTCTGCCTCCTTTTTTCATCTTTGACAAAGGGTTTTACTCTGTAACCCAGGCTGGTCTCTAACAAGCAGTCTTCCTGTCTCCCGAGTACTAGGATTACAGACACACACACAGATACTTTTTACTTTGGGTCCAATCTCTCACTACTGTCGCTTTGGGGGAATGTTATGGGTTTAATATTAAACGCCCACAGAGTTTTGTGTTTCCAGTGCGTGGTCTCAGTTGGTTATGCTATTTTGGAAGGTGCGGAAACTAGCTAGAGGAAATAGGTCACAGGGAAGCAAGCTTTTGCAGAGTATAGCAGACCGCCCCCACCCCCAGTTTCTTTCCCTTTCTCTGCTTCCATTCTGATATGAGTTGAGCATCCCTCCACATGTTCCCATCACCATAATAGTCTGTGTCATCACAGGCCCAGAAACATGGAGCCAGGTGACCAGGGACTGGAGTCTCTGAAGCCATGAACTTAGCATAAATACTTCTTTTTTGATACTGTTTTGTCGAGCATTCTATCAGGGTGCTGGCTAAATTTTGGGAGGGACACCATCTTTCAACCATTCTCACACAGGCTTTCCCTGAGTATGTCTCTGTGAACCATAGCTCATCGTGAGTTAGCCAGTCTTCACTCTGTGAGGGTTGTTGTTATTTATTAAGTGGCTCTGTGTTATTCATTAAGCGGCGCTGTTTACCGTGTGAGAAAAGCCACAAGGTAGAGCAAAACTCACTATAAGAGTTATTGAGGGAAGGGAACAGAAGGGATGTGCATAGGCCTATGGAATGACCGTCCAGGAAAAAGATGGGGGAAGAACACGTGGGACCCGCTTTTATAGGTCCCCCACTTCCGCCCCTGCACATGTGCATATAGGCTTACTTAGCTACGCCATGCATGTGCCTAGATTACGTATTCACACTGCATGCAAATTACATGATTGTGCAGTGCACAGATTACTTAGGACATAAGGCCCTGGGATGACTAAGCATCTTACCAGTGCACATTCGGTCATGTAGCTGGGGGAGTGGCCAGGAATTCTAACAGTGGTGTTTGAACAACAATTGCAGATCATGCTGCAGGAGGAGCAGAGAGAACCAGGGAGAGGGGTGGGGAGTGACAGCTAGGGGACCAGCTATGGTAAGATAGTGCAGGGCAATGGAGAAAAGGCACTATCTTCTCTCCCACTGCTCCCAGGGCTCATGGCTGAGAAGCAGGGGCCACAAGTGTGCTGGGCATGGTGTTATAATCCCAGCGCTCAGGAAATAGAGGCAGGGGGATCATGAGCTCAATATCAGCCTGGGAAACAGTGAGCCCCTGTTTCCCCTCCCCCCAAAAATGTTTTATGTGGCATAAGAGCCTTCAGAAATGAACACCCAGAGACCTAGAGATTATATATTTTATATTGAAGTTTAGTATAGAATTATGATTGGACTTAACAAGGAATGGCTGCCAGACATGGTGGTACATACAAGCATCCAAGAGGCTGGGGCAAGAGCATCATGGTTTCAAAGTCATTCTCAGCCCTCAGATACATAAAGAGTTGGAGTCCAGGCTGGGCTAACTGAGACCTAGTCTGAAATATCCATAATGGGGATGAACTTCAGGAATTGAACCAGCTTGTTTGCTCAGAGTCTTCAAGGGATCTCTGTGTCTCTGTTCCTTCCCTGAACATATAAAGCAATACACCTGCCACATGAAGTTCCTATGACCTGCTACACAAGAGGAGGTATGTCAAAGAATCCTTTTGTGGCCAGCTCTCACATGGACAGCTGGGAGAGGGTGGAGATGCTCCTAATGCCATCTTTAGGCCTAGCATGCAGTGTGCCCTGAGTAGTGAGGAAAAGGTCTTTTTGAGATGCCATTTTTACCAAAACCACATGAAATGAAGACATAAGGAAAAGAGGAAGTGGGTGGTGGGGAGACAGTAATGGACATGGAACAGTGTGATATGGTCTTGCATATTCTCAGCACACTGACTGATATCACATTGACTGAGAAGCGTGAACAGACAAGGGCTTGAAGGATGAGGTCAAGGGTCAGGCAGATATCTTTAAAGACCATGCCAATTGGGTTCAGACTCCAAAGGAAGCTTGAACAGAGGAGCGACAGGCTCTGGTCAGGACTGGGTCAGCTTCCTTGGGCTGGGCACAGTGACAAGCAGACTTCAGGGAGACTGAAGTGCATGAAACGGAGCTGGTGTCTAAACAACTGAGAGGTTTGAAATGGGAGCTGTCATCTGTCGCATCCTGGGGGTGGGGGTAGGAGGGGAAAATGGTTGAAGAACAAGAAAGAAGAGTGGAAAGAAGTGAAGGCCAGATAAACGGGGCCTGGGAAGTTCTGCCTCCCTGATGGAGTCCAGGGAAATGTTAGGAGAGAGCTTGCTTTCTGACAACAACACTGTGGTTCAGAACACTCAGCATCCAGCTTCTTGACTTTGCCCAGGAGTGGGGGGAGGTGGCC